>NC_053393.1:106384276-106684276 GCF_905171765.1 Bufo bufo | reverse complement strand
CCCCCCCCCCTCCCCTGTAGTTAACTCATTGGTGGCCAGTGGGCCCCCCCTCCCCTGTAGTTAACTCATTGGTGGCCAGTGGGCCCCCCCTTCCCTGTAGTTAACTCATTGGTGGCCAGTGCGGCCGGCCCCCCTCCTTCCCCTGTAGTTAACTCGTTGGCGGCCAGTGGGCCCCCCCTCCCTCCCCTGTAGTTAACTCGTTGGTGGCCAGTGGGCCCCCCCCCTTCCTCCCCTGTAGTTAACTCGTTGGTGGCCAGTGGGCCTTCTCCCCTCCCCCTCCTAATTAAAATCTCCCCCCTATCATTGGTGGCAGCGGAGTGTACCGATCAGAGTCCCAGTTTAATCGCTGGGGCTCCGATCGGTAACCATGGCAACCAGGACGCTACTGCAGTCCCGGTTGCCATGGTTAGTTAGCAATTTGTAGAACCATTATACTTACCTGCGAGCTGCGATCTCTGCGTCCGGCCGGGAGCTCCTCCTACTGGTAAGTGACAGGTCCGGCCGGGAGCTCCTCCTACTGGTAAGTGACAGGTCATGTCACTTACCAGTAGGAGGAGCTCCCGGCCGGACCTGTCACTTACCAGTAGGAGGAGCTCCCGGCCGGACACAGAGATCGCAGCTCGCAGGTAAGTATAATGGTTCTACAAATTGCTAAGTAACCATGGCAATCGGGACTGCAGTAGCGTCCTGGTTGCCATGGTTACCGATCGGAGCCCCAGCGATTAAACTGGGACTCCGATCGGTACACTCCGCTGCCACCAATGATAGGGGGGAGATTTTAATTAGGAGGGGGAGGGAGGGGAGAAGGCCCACTGGCCACCAACGAGTTAACTACAGGGGAGGGAGGGGGGGCCCACTGACCACCAACGAGTTAACTACAGGGGAGTTAGGGGGGCCGGCCGCACTGGCCACCAATGAGTTAACTACAGGGGAGGGGGGGGGCCCACTGGCCACCAATGAGTTAACTACAGGGGAGGGGGGGGCAGGCCGCACTGGCCACCAATGAGTTAACTACAGGGGAGGGAGGGGGGGCCGGCCACACTGGCCACCAATGTGTTAACTACAGGGGGGGGGCTGCCCCCTGCTGCCTGGCAGCACCTGCCAGGCAGCAGGGGGCAGTCATGTACACAGTTCTTTTAGTATATTCTAACCTGAAGCGTCCCCATCACCATGGGAACGCCTCTGTGTTAGAATATACTGTCGGATTTGAGTCTCACGATGTAACTCAAGTCCGACGGTATATTCTAACATAGAGTCGTTCCCATGGTGATGGGGACGCTTCAAGTTAAAATATACCATCGGATTGGAGAAAACTCCGATCCGATGGTATATTAACTCCTGACTTTTCATTGAAAGTCAATGGGGGACGGATCCGTTTGAAATTGCACCATATTGTGTCAACGTCAAACGGATCCGTCCCCATTGACTTGCATTGTAATTCAGGACGGATCCGTTTGGCTCCGCCCGGCCAGGCGGACACCAAAACGACTTTTTTTTTCATGTCCGTGGATCCTCCAAAAATCAAGGAAGACCCACGGACGAAAAAACGGTCACGGATCACGGAAAAACGGGACCCGTTTTTGCGGACCGCAAAAAAATACGGTCGTGTGCAGGAGGCCTAAACCAAATGAACCTTTAAAGAATTTAGAAGAGAAGCAAAACACTACTAGGCAATTTCTGTCCTCCCTAAACTTGCCTTCTTTGCAAGAAGCACACTTGACCCAGCTCATAGGCCCCATCACTCTTCAAGAGATAAGACAAGTAATAAAAAGCATCCCTCCAGGTAAAAGCCAAGGGCCAGATGGTTTCCCTATAGTGTACTACAAGAATTTTTCTCATGTACTGGGCCCCAGGCTCGTTCATTATTTTAACCACCTGCTTAATGGCAAGCATATACAGTCAGGTCCATAAATATTGGGACAGCAACACAATTCTAACATTTTTGGCTCTATAAACCACCACAATGGATTTGAAATGAAACAAACAAGATGTGCTTTAACTGCAGACTGTTAGCTTTAATTTGAGGGTATTAACATCCAAATCAGGTGAACGCTGTAGGAATTACAACAGTTTGCATATGTGCCTCCCACTGGTTGCGGGACCAAAAGTAATGGGACAATTGGCTTCTGACCTGTTCCATGGCCAGGTGAGTGTTATTTCCTTATTATCCCAATTACAATTAGCAGATAAAAGGTCCAGAGTTCATTTTAAGTGTGCTATTTGCATTTGGAATCTGTTGCTGTCAACTCTCAAGATGAGATCCAAAGAGCTGTCACTATCAGTATAGCAAGCCATCATTAGGCTGAAAAAACAAAACAAACCCATCAGAGATATAGCAAAAACATTAGGCGTGGCCAAAACAACTGTTTGGAACATTTTTAAAAAGAAGGAACGCACCGGTGAGCTCAGCAACACCAAAGGACCACGGAAAACAACTGTGGTGGATGACCAAATAATTATTTCCCTGGTAAAGAAAACACCCTTCACAACTGTTGGCCAGATCAAGAACACTCTCCAGGAGGTAGGTGTATGTGTGTCAAAATCAACAATCAAGAGAAGACTTCACCAGAGTGAATACAGAGGGTTCACCACAAGATGTAAACCATTGGTGAGCCTCAAAAACAGGAAGCCCAGATTAGAGTTTGCCAAACGACATCTAAAAAAGCCTTCACAGTTCTAGAACAACATCCTATGGACAGATGAGACCAAGATCAACTTGTACCAGAGTGATGGGAAGAGAAGAGTATGGAGAAGGAAAGGAACTGCTCATGATCCTAAGCATACCACCTCATCAGTGAAGCATGGTGGTGGTAGTGTCATGGCGTGGGCATGTATGGCTGCCAATGGAACTGGTTCTCTTGTATTAATTGATGATGTGACTGCTGACAAAAGCAGCAGGATGAATTCTGAAGAGTTTCTTGCAATATTATCTGCTCATATTCAGCCAAATGCTTCAGATCTCATTGGACGGCGCTTCACAGTGCAGATGGACAATGACCCAAAGCATACTGCAAAAGCAACCAAAGAGTTTTTTAAGGGAAAGAAGTGGAATGTTATGCAAGGGCCAAGTCAATCACCTGACCTGAATCCGATTGAGCATGCATTTCACTTGCTGAAGACAAAATGGCCCAAGAACAAGCAGGAACTGAAGACAGTTGCAGTAGAGACCTGGCAGAGCATCACCAGGGATAAAACCAAGCATCTGGTGATGTCTATGTGTTCCAGACTTCAGGCTGTAATTGACTGCAAAGAA
This sequence comes from Bufo bufo, assembly GCF_905171765.1. Lineage (NCBI taxonomy): Eukaryota > Metazoa > Chordata > Amphibia > Anura > Bufonidae > Bufo > Bufo bufo. The sequence goes on along the minus strand of NC_053393.1, from coordinate 106,681,023 downwards.
TTTGCAACCAAGTATTAAAAAGTGAAAGTTTGAGTTATAATTATTATTATGTCCCATTACTTTTGGTCCCTTAACAAGTGGGAAGCACATATGCAAACTGTTGTAATTCCTACACCATTCACCTGATTTGGATGTAAATACCCTCAAATTAAAGCTGACAGTCTGCAGTTAAAGCACATCTTGTTCATTTTATTTCAAATCCATTGTGGTGGTGTATAGAGCCAAAAATGTTAGAATTGTGTTCATGTCCCAATATTTATGGACCTGACTGTAGCTAAGCAAGCTTTAGAAGCACACATAGTCGTCATTCCTAAACTAGGTAAAGACCATGAGCTAACCTCGAGTTATAGACCCATATCATTATTAAATTCAGACACTAAACTGTGGGCCAAGATTTTAGGTGCCATAATATCACCACTGCTGCACAGTTTGGTATCCCCGGAGCAAACAGGCTTTGTGGGAGGGAGAGAATGCACCTTTAGAGTTATCCAAGCAGTGGAGTATTCTATCAGAAGCAAATCCAAATTAGCCTTGCTCAGTACGGACGCCGAGAAGGCTTTTGACAGTGTCGATTGGGGCTTTATGGAATTAACGCTCCATACATTTGGCTTACCCCCTCAATTTATAGCTGCAATAATGTCACTATACTCAGCCCCTCATGCCAAAGTTAAAGTAAACGGCACCTTCTCTCCATGCTTTAATATCCGAAATGGAACGAGACAAGGCTGCCCTTTGTCGCCTACACTTTTCATTCTTTGCTTAGAAACACTTACTCAAGCCCTTCGATTAGACCTCTCCATTGAAGCCCTAACTGTAAATAGAGTCACACATCACGTGGCAGCGTTTGCGGATGATATGTTACTCTTCCTCACCAACCCCAGTAAAGCCTTTCCCTCATTGATCTCTTTACTAGATAAGTTTGGACACATTTCCAATTTCAAAATCAATTTGTCCAAATGCACATCGCTGTGTTTAAATATCCCGAAGGAGGAAATTATGTCTCTTGCGCAATCCTTCCCCTTCACGTGGGATCCAATTTCAATAAAATATCTTGGGATACAAATCCCCAAGGATCCCAGCCTGCTGTTCCCACTTAATTATCCACCGCTTTTATCAGATATAAAATCTCAACTATCTAAGCTGGACATACCATACATGTCCTGGATAGATAGGAAAAACTTAGTTAAGACTTACATCGCCCCATAACTGCTTTATACTTTACAAACCGTACCCATATTCCTACCTGATAGTTTTCTCCTGGCCACACGTAGATTATTCTCTCAATTCATTTGGAAACTAAACAACCCCAGAATCTCTTACTCTACCCTATGTCAACCAAAACAAAATGGAGGCTTTGGTCTACCAGACATGAAGAGATACTATAAGGCTATACAACTTAGACTTCATACAGAAATACTCTTCCATACCGATAAAAAATTAAGCTGCCACCTTGCATCAGCCAATATTTCAAATATAGATCATGCTCAACTATGGCATACCCATAACCCCACAAACCTGCATCTTAACAACGTTCCTAACTCCTTAAAGGGGATGTTTCAAAACTGGATAACTTTAGGTTCCAATTACAGTTGTGGCATGACCCCTCTCTATTTATGCCCACATCCTTGCTCCCTTATGTGATAGATCCGTGCTACTCTGACGATATGGGTGTGTGGAGGGGCCTAGGTGAAATACCAGTGGGAAATCTTTTACACAGAAAAAAGATTCCCACCCTTTCTGAACTACATAATAAGCAATTTAGCAAAACAGACCTCCTTACATTATATACATTTCTGTAAGATTAGCGAGAGGTTCCTTTCAAAGATAAAGGGCGACCACACACCTACATGGTTTGAAACCATGGCCATGACGGACTTACCCCGCAAGGGCAAAATAGCCTACATATATAAAAAGGCTCTGGAGAATAACGCCCCTACAAAACCTGCATACATACTAAAATGGGAAAAAGATATTGACAGATCCTTTTCAGGGCATGAACTGTCCCAGATTTTAAATCACTCTCACGGTCCTTCCAGATGTATTCGCATACAAGAAAACTCTTATAAAATATTAACTAGGTGGTATAAAACACCAGATGTATTGCACAAAATACACCTTGCTAACACCACAGAATGTTGGAGATGTCACTCTGAATTGGGTTCTCTAATTCACATATGGTGGTATTGCCCACTTATCTCTCCATATTGGACAGAGATAGAAGACGCTATAAATCAGATATGCAACTCTGAAATCTCACTCTCCCACACTGGTGCTTCTTAACCTCCCAGATAATACATGCCCGGCCTCAAAACATGACTTAGCCTTAATACTTATTGCGGCAGCTAAATTGCTAATTCCGCTCCACTGGCTAGACTCAAATCCGTCCACCTTTGGAGAGTGGATGCATAAAGCTCAGGAGATCTATAGGCTGGAAGAACTCTCTAGCTGGGAAGCATATGTACATGATAATTTTTTGAAATTATGGTCCCCCTGGTCCCGTTGGATCAACAACAAACACACTTCCATGCAGTTGCATTAAGTCCGATGTGTTCCTGCTACCTCCCCCCCCCCAACCCTCTTCCAATGGTGAAAGGTGCTCTACTATTCCTACTGTAGTGTTAATAACCATATTGTAAATGCTAATATTCCTTGTCATTGCAAGTTACTGTGACCTAGTTGGCTCTGTTGCCGATTCACTACTGTATTTCTTGTACTGTCATTTTTTGTGAAAACAAAATAAAGATTGTAAAAAACAAAAAAGGGGTTTCGATGAATTCTTAAAAGTAAATGACATTAATGCTTATGAAAATGTGTAGAAATCGGAGTCTTACTTCCTTCTGGGATTTGCGTCCCCACCTATCCCTTGGTTGAATTTGATGGACTTATGTCTTTTTTCAACCGTATTAACTATGTAACTATGTAACTAAGTTCTCCTGTTAAGGTTCAAGTGCATTTTAGGTTCATCCTGAAATTTCATACACAAGCCAAATATCCCTAACTTTTTGTGAGTAGTGTAAGTAATTGGGAGAAAAGGCTCTTGGTAAGAAAGGTGACTGAGAACCCAAAGGCCACTTTGAGTGGGCAGAAAGAAGCCTCTCCTCAGTAAAAGACACAAAAAGCACCTTAAGGTTTCTTAGACTGTGGGAAACAAGATTTTCTGGTTTGTTGAAACCAAGATTGAACTTTTTGGCCTCAATTCTAAACGTCAAGTTTGGAGGAAACCAGGCACAATACCATCCTTACAGTGAAGCATGGTGGTGGCAGCATCATGGTGTGGGGGTGTTTTTTAGAGGCTGGAGCAGGGAGATTGGTCAGGGTTGAGGGAAAGCTGAATGGAGCAAAGCACAGAACTATTCTTAAAAAAAACCTGATCCAGAGTACTCTGGACCTCACATTGGGCCGAAGGTTCCCCCTCCAACAAGACAATGACACTTAGTACACAGCCAAGACAACACAGGCTTAGGGATAACAAGTGATGGGCAGGTCAAGGGATGACTTCCTGAGGATGGGTGTGATGGTTGCATGTTCAAAGGAAAATTATGGTTTACGATATATTGAAGAGTTGTAATAGGGCAAAGATGAACACAGTAGTAAGGTTGATTATAATGAAGTGGAATGAGATTGGGACTAGTGAATAGGGGGTGAAGTGAGACTTTGAGAAAAGTGTGGTAAGTTTTCGATCAACACTAGTGAAAAGCAGGTTATGGTTGGTTTCAAAATTATAGAAGTTTGCACAGAAACACCCAAAATAAATGACCAAATCATTAGGGGAATTGTGTCTTGTGGGAGGAGTAATTTCTTAACAAAAGGAACTGAAAATGTACAAAAGAGGAACTTGAATGTTAGTCACATTTTTCATGTCTAGCTCAAGCAATACAGTCAATGTTGTTTTTACATAGTCTTACTGCTTCTGAGATGTTTAATATTCTGCTGTTTCTTCTTGGATTTGTGACTGTGGAAACCAGTAGGAAACATTTACTCTGTAATACACCAAAGCTGGAGGTATTTTATGAGATGTGTGGTAAGTAATATTGTTCTTTCTGCCCTGTAAAATGTATAATATGTTGTGCTCTAGTCCATTGTATTTAGCTTTATGTACATATTTTCTTATAAATCCTTGCACTTTGAGGGAACACTCAATCAATGAGTTATCTCGCCACTGACCATTGGAAAAAAATATGTTAGATTTTCTGTTAGGTCTGAGGATAGAGGCACACTTGTGTTACCTTTATGTTTTGAGTATGGAAAGAAAGGCATCAGCCAGAAGATCATTGATCATTGAAGAGTAGCTGTCGTGATAGCACATTGCAATACCACCATACAATGAGAGAATTTTACCAATTTTACCATGAGATTGCTCCAGTTTTGATTATCTTGCCTAAGATACTTGAATTTTGTCTTTCAAGTGCCTGCTATAGTGGATGTGGCATCGTCATATGCTCTACAGCAGTGTGAGGTATTTATCAAGGTCATGTGTTATTTAGGAATGTACTAAACATACAAGAGATCAGACCTAGAACAAAGCCTGCATGAACCATGCAACATTTTGAAAATATATAACAATGTTATGTAGATGAACAATGTATACTTTAATTTTTGTTAAAAAAAAGAAGCCGGAAGCAATGCATAGTGTGACAGACACCAATTTAGTCATTCCCCTGCAATTTGCTTGAAAATGGTTCTGAGCTGTACATGTCAATCACGAGTAAACCCTGTTTTCTCCCACATCTTGAACATTCATAATCAGTAGCTGTGTATATCAGAGCAGATGGGCAGGCCTCAGTAGTGCCTAACTGTATAACAGTGCTGCTGAATTTGTGCACATCATTAGCAGAACCCTTCATAACTCAAACGGGAGGGATCATGTCTGGAAGACTACAGCTAATTTCTTGCAGGTTTTTGTCTGTCCCATACTCTTCATATTTGCCCGGTTGCGGCTGCATCTCCTCCGGTCCCCATTATAGTTAATGTGGCCAGTGGGCATTCAGGTAGCATCTGGCAATGTTGGATCCAGAGACCTCTAGCCGTTGTCCTATTAGTACACGCAGAACCTGTCCTAATCACACAGAAGGACAAGTTATTTCACAACACTGTGCTGCCTCATCCTCCTCTCTGCTCGTCAGGGATTATGATCCTGATTACAGCTGAAAAGCTCTTCAGCTGAATCTCCGTAGGAATGGAGACATGAAGTACAGAGAGGATGGACAGGATAGACTCTGGTAATGTGGGGCTGTGGTAATGGAAACTGCATACAAGAGCTGCTGCTCATCAGCCACATCCCCAACGCCTCTCTGTACTTCATGTATCCTCATGAACTCCATTCCTACAAAGATTTAGCTGAAGATCGTATTAAACTTTATTCAGGATCATAATCCCTGACAAGTAGAGCAGAGAGCAGAGAGGAGGATAAGGCAGCTCTTTATCTCTGAAGTAACTTGTCCTGCTGTGTGATTAGGACAGGTTTTGTGTGTGCTGATAGGATGGCGGCCATTTTATTTCCCCTGATTGCTCCACAGACAAAATGTACCATTCTAACTAATGGAAGGTATTTGGGAACATATTTATAATAAAGTAATATTTAAATATTCTCTTTTTCTTAATTCTCAGAGGACCCTTTTAAGTTGTTCTTTGTGTTGTTTAATCACAATAACTCATGCTGTGTAGTGATAAGTGAGCTTCTTGAAATTAAATTCAGCTTTGATTCGGCTGACCCAAATCAAAAGTGCTCCAATTGCCCTAAAAAGTTGTGCATGGCCCTCTGAGGTCCCTAGGACTGTATCCAACCCCTTTCAAGCTCTTTAAAGCCATCATCAGTAATGTCAAAGTGACAGTGACATACATGGCTATGGTTAAACAGATGTTAGCTTTTAGAATTTTTATGCTTTTTTTTATTGGTCCAAAAAGTTTTGCTTTTTGGCTGCAAATGCCTGTCACTATGTATACCTGCACTACCTGGGCTCATGTGATCCTCATTCTTCATCTTTCCTGTCGAATGATCTCAAAAATGGCTGATGCCATTTTGAGATATTGATCTGAATTGAGTCGCCCAAAATTTATATTTGACAAAAAATTTTGGAAAATTCAGGTCGAATTCAATTAGTTTAAAATTGAGTTGCTCATCGGTAATACTGTGCTGTTCTTGCCATCAAATCTTACAGAATTGCAGAAAGTGGCTCCAAGCTTGGGGCCACCAATACATGTGAACATAACCTGAGATATGGGTTACCAGAATATTTGCAAACTTGAAGGAGAAGTCCCATGGTTTTATACATATTGGGCATTAATATTATTACTTTTAACTCTAAAAGTGCCAGTCGTTCTTTGTGTTTTTATTTTTAATTGCTCGGCTAACAAATCCTCTATATCTAATGTCTATGAATATCTCTCCTTCAGATGACAGTTTTGAACCAGTGGTTAAGATGGAACCTTGCGAACTGAACAAAGCTGTGAATTTTTCTATTACAATGATTCCAAGTATGTATAGCAGATATAGGAACATTTCTGTGTCCCAATACACAAGACAGCTCCTAACTATGAGGAAACTAGTAAAATGTGTTCTTGACTATGACTACACAGCTTTAGAAAAGTGTGCTGATCAGGCTGTTTTTTTTTTATAAGCTTTAATTGTATAGGCTTTGGATTTAGTTGTTCTTTGACTCATGGTATTTATGTCAAAACAATGATGTGTTCTGAAAACTTTCAAGGCTATGGACACCTTCAGGGATTTTTTATTATGATTGCATTGTACTAATTTTGGGATAAAAATAATTTTTTTCAGTTGGTCTTTATTAAAAATAAGATGCAGAGGTTAAAATGCAGTCTGTTTCCAAGTTGTCACAGCCTGCTTTCTTTGAATCTCATCATCTTACACTTATCTGTAGCTCTTATCTCTGATCTTCTGACCTCATAATCACTCATTATAGCTCATTTCTTATCAAGGTGATAAGAATATGGCTTAAATAAGTGTTTATGAGGTCAGGAGATGGGAGATAAGAGCTGCAAATGGGCCACCAGATAACAGGAAGAAAGCGATGGCTTGTAAACAGACCTATTATTAATCTCTGTAACTCTGAAATGGCTGAACATTTTTAATAAAGACATATTGAAAAATAATGGGGGTTTTTTGCCCAAAAGGAATAAAATGCAATCATTAAACAAAATGACCTGGAAGGTATCCATAGCCTTTAACAAAACTGTCAAAAGTGGTCCCTCAAGTTGGTTTCAGGATGATCATTGTAAGTTGAAACCATTGTAACTTAAAGGGAACCTGTCACCAGTTTTATGGTGTCCTAACTAAGGGCAACATAAATAAGTGACTGATTCTCTTAGCAAAATGCTGGGTCACTTTCTTTAATTGACCCAGTCAATCTGCCAACATCTTGTATTGAAAAGCGCCAGCTGATAATGATGAGCCCTGAATATTCATGAGCTCCTGACTCTTCCTGCCTACCTGCTGCTGATTGACAGTTATTTTCCATATGAAACAGCAGCAGGTGGGCAGGGGAGTGGCTATATCTCTGAATTAAAAAAAACGCTGGACTCACTGACATAACGCTGGACTCAAATCAGCTCATTAGCATGCGGCATGTGGCATCTTTGTGTGTATATTATGAGGTAATCATCTGTCACACCAGTAAGTGAATACATCTAAGACACTTTTTAGTAGTTAATGATTGTATATAATTAGTTAGATTATAATCAAATATCCACATGGCAGGTTCCCTTTAAGTCCATAGCTCTATGGAAAACTAGTAATTTGTTCCAAAGCCTGTAACAGAAAATTCATATTTAAGAAGAATAAGCAGATAACTAAAACAGATAAAGCAATTCTTTACATATACCAGTCAGGAATAGATGCTGGAAGCTGTAAATCACTTTCTATGATGAAGACAGGAGCTTTTTCAGGGTCCTGTATAACACACATTGTACCAGGAAAATAAAATAGTCTTCTTCACCTGACATCCCAAGGAGGAGATCTTCCTGGCATCGACAGAGGGCAGTACATAATATGAAATACTACACTGTACTCTAAAGAAGAGTTACTAGCCAACAAGTACAAGTGTTTTACCAGAGGAATAATTGATTGGTTGGATCTGAGAATGAGACATTGTATGTTGCGGGTAGTTTCAACATTTGATGGCCCTGGAGAAACTATTGTAAGTTGGAAATATCGTATCCTGAGGCCATTGTATCTTGAGGGACCACATTACTGGTAACCTGTCTAGCACATACACTGCCTGACCTGATTCTTGCCACTCAGTTTAGCAAGAACTGATGTATGGAGGACTTACCCTGAAACATCACTGTCACAAAATAGGACCCTGACTACAGTGGAATACACCCTAAATCAGCGCCCCCCCCTCAGAAACCTAAACTAGTCCACCTTGAGGGGTCCCTGTTAGTGGGATGACATCCTAAGTTGCAATCACAGGGTAGCTGCTAGCTGGTAGAGTAATCAGGTATTACGGTAATCTGGTAGAGTGGTCATATTAGCCAGATAAGACATACTTATAATTGGCAAAAGTCCCATTGTTTTGAAATTTGGCCTGAGCAACAGAGCTATCAAAAACAGCAGGTCTTGAGTCTCTGCTGCAGTAGTCTTTTGAATCTTGGTGGAGAGATATTCAAAAATCAGAAGACCTTCATACAGGGGCGTAGCTAAAGGCTCGCGGACCCTGGTGCAAGAGTTCAGCTTTGGCCCCCCTTGACTCAGTGCTAAGTGGCCAGGGGCAGGGAAGCACCGAACCTTCGTGCTGCCTGAGGCAAAAATTGAAATGCCTCCCCCCATGCCAAATTCTTGACTTAACTACTTCCGTCCAGCCAGAGGTGTAACTTGACCAGCATGCACTTTCTATAATACCGGTGTCTCCTTATGCACCACAAGGGTATTTGGGCCCCCTCAGGCTCCTAGGCCCGGTAGTGACTACTACCTCTGCACCCCCTATAGCTACGCCCCTGCCTTCATAATGTCTGAGTCAATTTGTATGTGGAGAACTATAAGAACTGGAGCTAGAGACCAACCTTTACACATTAATTGTTACCACAGAACTTATTTGACCCCTGGAGGAATAGTACAGATGCTCAATTCAAAGAAAGGTTTGTAGGAGAGCACCAAATCAATGTAGAGAGTCTGGGTGCATGTACAAGTGGGATGGTCCTCTCTCCCACCTGTCATTCCAAGAAGCAGAAAGAGGCAGCAGCATCCATCAGCTATTAGCTCCATCAGGGTAGGACTACATGGCGACGACACCTGGAAGTTAGAACTTTCACAATGCTACATTAAAGCATAGTGAAAATTAAAGAGGTTGTCTCACTTCAGCAAGTGGCATTTATCATATAGGCAAAGTTAATTCAGGACACTTATTAAAGTATTGTGATGGTCCATATTGCCTATAATACATTGGCTAACTATAGATATGGTCCAAGAGAAGTTAAATAGGGTAAATGTGAACAAAGCTCCGGGTCCAGATGGATTACACCCAAGAGTGCTTAAAGAGCTCAGTTCAGTCATAGCTGTGCCCCTGTTTATAATTTTTAAGGATTCTCTAGGGACTGGTACAGTGCCAAGTGATTGGCGCAAGGCAAACGTGGTGCCCAGATTCAAAAAAGGATCAAGGGCCTCCACAGGTAATCATAAACCTATTGGCTTGGAAAGTATAGTTTGTAATTGGATTGAAAACTGGCTGAAGGTCCGTGTCCAGATAGTTGTGGTCAATGATTCCTATTCAGAATGGTCCCAGGTTATAAGTGGTGTACCCCAAGGTTCAGTGCTGGGCCCTTTATTATTTAATTTATTTATTAATGATATTGAGGACGGGATTAATAGCACCATATATATTTTTGCAGATGACACTAAGGTGTGTAGAACTGTACAGTCTATGGAAGATGTCCACAAACTACAATCTGACTTGAACACTCTGAGTGATTGGGCATCTCTGTGCTTCATATGTCCTAGGTGATGTAGCACTGGGAGAGTCAGTTATAGAGAAGGATTTAGGTGTCCTTGTGGATGGTAGATTAAATTACAGCATACAATGTCAATCAGCTGCTTCTAAGGCCACCAGGATATTGTCATGCATTAAACGAGGCATGGACTCGCAGGGCAGGGATGTAATATTACCACTTTACAAAGTGTTGGTGCGGCCTCATCTTGAATATGCAGTCCAGTTCTGGGTACCAGTACATAGAAAGGATGCACTGCAGCTGGAAAAAGTACAGAGTAGAGCGAGTAAAATGATAAGGGGCATGGAGGGTCTTAGTTATGAAGAAAGATTAAAATAATAAAATTTATTTAGTCTTGAGAAGAGACGTCTAAGGGGGGACACGATTAACCTATACAAGTATATAAATGGGCCATACAAAAAATAAGGCGAAAAGCTGTTCCATGTAAAATGTGCAAAAAAGACAAAGGGGCACTGCCTCCGACTGAAGAAGAAAAAGTTCAGTCATAATCCCTGGTAACGAGCAGTGTATAATGTGATGGAAAAATGCCAGCAAGGAAGCAATATGGACAATCACAATACATTAGTAAGTGTCTTGTATTACCGTAACTTTCTCTACATGATAAATGCCGTTTGCTGAATTGAGACATGGAGTGTCATTTGGACTTGTAAGATGCAATGACAATACTGTCACAAGAAATCCAGCAGGCCCTTGGAATGTCCTTATAGTTTTTCCATACTTGGTAGACTCAGGGGCTATTCTTAGAACCACCGTAGCAACTATCAGTAACTTGCAATCGCTTAATGGAGCTGGGGGTTTATGAGGTGTCAGACCACTTCGATGCCGCCCTCGCCATTGACTGCACCATTGAAAAGGTTAATGGGCAGTATTTAAGCCTGCTTTGATTTAAGCCATAGCTGCGGGAACCCAGCTGTATATTACAAAATGAAAAAATAAAAACTACCGGTATACAAAAAAAAAGCTGACAAGTCATCCACAGAAAGCAGGACATTTCAGTAATTGTGTCTGTACCAGTTTGCAAACTAGAGTATTTTAAGATTTTGTAAGCGATTTCCAGCCACCGGTATTGGTAAAATCCATTCAACTTTATTTTTTCTCCATTAAAAGCAGTTACAAAAGATAAATACGAAACAGGCCTCACATCTCTTTGACGCGTTTCGGGTACACGCTTGTAGCACCCTTAATCATAGAGTCTATTTTAAGATTTTATTACATGATAAATAACTTAATTTGAATTTTTTTTGCAATTGCTATATAAAGACCTAATGCTTTAGATAAAAAAAATAATGGATCAAAAAAAAATTATTTAAATGAAATTGATCCGTGAGATGGACATAACATCTCCAAGAGTTCAATCGAGAACCTAATTATTTTGTGCAATCAGTAAAAAAACAGGGTACAATCGTCTATGTAAAATATATATGATTTATTATACAATAATTTAGAATACAATAAAAAATAAATCAACGTAAATCTCAATAATATACAATGATATGCAGTACCCAGAATTCACCACTATATGGTGCCAACAAAACACTACTTAACCAACACAAGAATATTATGCAATACGGCTTGAAAATTGTGAGAGATATAAAATCAATTGATTATGAGCAGAAAATCAATAAAGAAAATGACAGATACTAGCCCTTGCTCTGCCCAAGAGGATGACCAATCTCAGATAATGATAGTATTGCAACAAAACGTATAAATTATCGGCTTGATATCAAACGAGGGAATATAAAGATTTCCAACAGAGAAGCTCTCTTGTTATCAATATCAGATCTTGTATTCAGTGATATGCATTTTCACTGAATGCAGTTGATACTGATGTAGTACTAACACTATATGTCCGCGAATAAGCAGGTATCCGGCTAAATATCAAGTCAATTAATTGAGATCAATACTACATATAAATAAAAGTATACATTACCCAAGCATGTAGGTGATAGGCAGAGTCTAGGGGAAGTCAAAGATTTTTCTAATAATCCCAAAACCTTTTTCCCGAGATCTCCCTCTCTTTCTTTGTTTTTTTTTTCTTCTCCTTTTTGTGTTCCTCTCCTTTTTGGTATGTGGTTTCTCAACCAAAACTTATCAGATGAGCACACCTTCCTAGTTTGGAAGTTTTCAATTATTGTTGGGTAGGCATGTACATTGATAAGGAATATGACATCATAACACTACCCAGAATGCACTTTTGCTACTGGTGAAGTGTTACCTGCTCATACCTAGGTGGCACTGATGTATAAGTTATAAGCATCATACCATTAAGGGTTCACTCATACATGCCTGACATCTTCAATACTACATACCTCTGACATCTGGAGGCCTTGTCTCAGAGCTGAGGGACCAACTTTGATACATGAATATATACTTTGATGAACATCTAGACAATTCTCACACTGTGGAATTCATGTTCAGATAAGAAATACAATGAAGACTCTTACTTCTGCAGGTGTTCTGTATGTTCTAACTGTCTAAATGTATAATAGATTGTTACAATAACACTAGCTCTTTGAACGATGCTGTAATCTTCCCATGGACTTACTTCAGTCTACATTAAAAATCCATACAAAATAGTAAATATAAAGCAACATTGCTCTTAAAGGCAATGAATATCCATTATAATTAGAATAAGTAGATATAAATGTTTACAGTCATGAAAAGGCACAACACTACTGCTATCTATTTCAGAAAAGCTCAGAAATTTGTCTACAAAACTGAACTTACTTGAGTATCTATGAAGCTAGACGTTGCTTTGCAAATGCATTCTGGTTGGAAAAAATTCTAATTTTATCTTAAAGGGATTGCCTGACACTCAAACCAAACATAATTATCACCAGGAATGAGTGTAAAATACTGAAAAAAAAGTACTCATCTCTTTAACCCCTTAAGGACTTAGGGCGTACCGGTACGCCCTATTTCCCGAATCCTTTAGGACTCAGGGCGTACCGGTACGTCCTAAGTTTAAATCGTGATTGCGGCGCGGTGGGGGTTAATCCGAACAGGATGCCGGCTGAAATCATTCAGCCGGCATCCTGTCACAATGCCAGGGGGGGTCATGTGACCCCCCCCGTATCGGCGATCGCAGAAAACCGCAGGTCAATTCAGACCTGCGGTTTGCTGCGTTTCCGGTCCATTCGGGTCTCCGGTGACCCGATGAACCGGAAAAAGACTGTGATCGGTGGTGTGATTACACACCACCAATCACAGTACGAACATTTGGAGAGGCAGTGCTGGCCATGGTGCTGATGTCTGCTGTCCAGGGTGCTGATTAGTGCAGGAAGAGAGGTGCGAGATTCAAACTTCCAGCGCTCCTCTCTCCCCTCCTCTTCCTATTCAGCACCTGCTCCCTGCAGCACCAACCTCACCAGGCTCCTGAGATCCCCCCTAATCGGCACCCATCACCCTCCTGCACCCATCGCCCTCCAGGTAGGTTACGGTCAGTGAGGGAGAGGCACCGTTAGGCAGGGATAGAAGGGAAAAGTTAGTTAGGAGAAAAAAAATAAAAAATCACTTTTATCTAAACTTTTTTTTTGTTTCAGCTTTGAGACCCTAGACCCCCCCCTGCCACTTGCCCCCCCACCACCAGACCCGGTGGCTGGACGCCGGTCAGTGCAGCCGAGATGAGGACATTTTGGGGCCTCGTGCTGCACATGGGTCTAGTGCAAAAACCCAGTGTCAGGCAATACTGGAGTGGGGACGTCATGCTACCAGACCCCACTCTACAGTATGGCCATGACACGTCCCCGGTTTGAGGCCATCCGGAAATGTCTACATTATTCAGATAATGCAGCATGTCCCCCCCGAGGTGATCCTGCTTATGACCGTCTGTATAAGATACGGCCGGTCATCGATCACTTCGGGGCCAAATTTGCGCAGGCCTACGTACCTGGAAGGGAGGTCACGGTTGATGAGTCTCTCATTGCGTTCAAGGGGAGACTCCGTTTCCGCCAATACATTCCCACTAAGCGGGTGAGGTATGGCGTGAAAATGTACAAAATTCGTGAGAGTACCTCAGGGTACACTTACAAATTTTGTGTGTACGAGGGGCGAGATTCCCGTATTGAACCCCAGAGAATGTCCCCCCACTCTGGGTGTTAGCGGGAAACTCGTGTGGGACCTTATGTACCCACTGCTAGATAAGGGTTACCACTTGTACGTGGATAACTTTTATACTAGCATTCCCTTGTTCAGGTCCCTTGCTGCCAGATCCACGTTCGCTTGTGGGTCCGTGCGGAAAAATCAACGCGGCCTCCCTGCCTACCCCCTCCAGGTACCTATCCCCAGGGGTGAGACCCGTGCCCTTTCCAGTGGAAACCTGTTGCTGGTTAGGTATAAGGACAAGAGGGATGTCCTTATACTGTCCACAATCCACGGTAACAGCAGCACCCCCGTCTCTGTGCAAGGTACCGCGGCAACGGTCCTCAAGCCCGATTGTATCGTCGACTACAATCGGTATATGGGAGGAGTTGATCTCTCTGATCAAGTCCTCAAGCCATATAATGCCATGCACAAAACCCAGGCATGGTACAAAAAAGCTGCGGTCTACTTGGTGAAGGTTGCCATGTACAACTCTTTTGTACTATCCCGAAGCACTGGCAGCACAGGGACATTCCTCCAATTCTATTAGGCAGTCCTCAAGGACCTTATCTTTTCGGACCGGGAAAGAGCAGGCCGGAGTACCTTGGGAATTGGAGGCGCCCGGATCGTCCCTGGCCAACATTTTCCAGGTGTGGTCCCCCATACTGGAAAGAAGGGACGAACCCAAAAAAAAATTGCAGTGTGTCGCAGGAGGGGGATACGGAAGGACACCACCACTCAGTGCGACACGTGCCCCGATCATCCGGGCCTCTGCGTTATCCATTGCTTCAGGGAGTATCACACTTCCATGGAGTACTAAATTTATATAATCCCCAACAGTCCCCTGTGAACTATGGCTCTCAGACTTTGGAGACACAGAAACAATTTTTTTCCCCAAAAAAAATATTAGTTTTAGTGCAGGCATCCTCAAACTGTGGCCCGCCAGATGTTGTAAAACTATAACTCCCAGCATGCCCAGACAACCTACAGCCATCAGCAGGGCATGGTGGGAATTGTAGTTTTACAACATCTGGAGGGCCGCAGTTTGAGGATGCCTGCTTAGTGTCTCCAAAGTCTGAGAGCCATACATATTGGGCATCGCCGCGTCTGTAAAAATCTTCTCTATAAAAATAACATTTAACCCATAAAATTTCCATTTGAATCCTTTTTTTCCGGTAATAAAGCAAGGGTTAACAGCCAAACAAAACTAAATATTTATTGCCCTGATTCTGTAGTTTGCAGAAACACCCCATATGTGCTCGTAAATGGCTATATAGCCACACGGCAGGGCATAGAACGAAGGGAACGCCATATGGTTTCTGGGAGGCAGATTTTGATGGACTGTTTTTTTTTACACCATGTCCCATTAGAAGCCCCCCCTGATGTAGCCTAGACTAGAAACTCCAAAAAAGTGACCTCATATAAGAAACTACACCCCTCAAGGTATTCAAAAGTTACTTTACAGACTTTGTTAACCCTTTAGGTGTTCCACAAAACTAAATAGCGAATGTAGAAACAATTTTAGAATTAAAATTTTTTGTTACCTTGCCTCAAAAAAGTGTAATATAGAGCAACCAAAAATCATATTTACCCCTAAAATAGTCCCAAAACAACAACCACCTTATCCCGTAGTTTCCTAGATGGGGTCACTTTTATGGAGTTTCTACTCTAGGGGTGCATCAGGGGGGCTTTAAAGGGTACATGGTGTAAATAAACCAGTCCAGCAAAATCTGCCTTCCAAAAACCATATGGCGTTCCCCTTCTTCTATGTCCTGCCGTTTAGCCAAATAGTAGTTTACGACCACATATGGGGTGTTTCTGCAAACTACAGAATCAGGGCAACCCATATTGAGTTTTGTTTGGCTCTTTACCCATTTTTTCCAGTAATAAAGTAAGGGTTAAAATGGAAAATTTTCCAAAAAATAGAAATTACAAAGTGTTTCTCCATCTGCCACCAACTCTTGTGGAACATATAAAGGGTTAACAAAGTTTGTAAACCCAGTTTTGAATACCTTGAGGGGTATACTTTCTTAGATGGAGTCACTTTTTTGGAATTTCTATTCTAGGGGTGCAAGGGGGGGCTTGAAATGGGACATGGTATAAACAAAACCAGTCCTGCAAAATCTGCCTTCCAAAACCCATATGGCGTTCCCCTCTTTCTATGTCCCCCGTTTGCCCAAACAGTAGTTTAGGACCACATATGGGGTGTTTTTGCAAACTACAGAATCAGGGCAACCCATATTGAGTTTTGTTTGGCAGTTAACCCTTACTTTATTACTGGAAAAAATGGGTTAAAATGGAAAATTTTCGAAAAAAATAGAAATTTCAAAATTGTTTCTCCATCTGCCTTAACTCTTGTGGAACACCTAAAGGGTTAACAAAGTTTGTAAACCCAGTTTTGAATAACTTGAGAGGTGTACTTTCTTAGATGGAGTCACTTTTTTGAAATTTCTATTCTAGGGGTGCAACGGGGGGCTTGAAATGGGACATGGTATAAACAAAACAAGTCCTGCAAAATCTGCCTTGCAAAAACCATATGGCGTTCCCCTCCTTCTATGTCCTCCCGTTTGGCAAAACAGAGAGAGCGCCATCGGCCGACTAGTGACCGTACCATATTTAAGGTGGTCGGTCCCTCTCTGCCGCTGACGCTCCCCCCAATATACTACAATAAGATCTGAATTTGAAATAGAACGCCATTACAAGAGGTTTGTTTATATATAAGTATGAAATGTAATTTAGGACTACCTCTTAGGAACCTGACATGGAGGTTTTTTATAAATATTTTTTATAAATACTTTTTATAACTTTTTTATATTAAATGGTTTTAGTTAACCAGTTTTTCCTTAAACATGAGTAAGGAAATACCAATCTTCATACATTCACTATTATATATTTTACATGTTTTTATGGGATATTTGCGTGTATTTTTTGGGAATTTGATGTTATTTATGCATTATATAACATGTTTTACTGTTTTTTAGAAAAAACGCATTGAAAACGCATCAAAACCGCATATGCGTTTTTTGGAGACCACGCGTTTTTTTTTGTTTTTTTTTTGTTTTTTTTTCAAAATCTCCAGCTTATTGTAATAAGGCTATATAACATAGCCTGACACGATGGTGACCTATTTGATATTTATATATTTTTATAGATATGTATATGAGGGATCTACACAGTTATGAAATCTGGATCGTTTTGAATATAAATGCAACAAAAAATGCAACAAAGACGCATCAATACCGCATAAGCGGTTACTTTATATTTGGTGTATCTTTGATATATACAATCCAGATCTATACATATCTAATGAAAACTATGGAAAGGAGTATGGAGGATATTTTGGTGTATCTAATATTGATTCATTCGAAGAGATCCCAATATTGAGATCCACCACAGATTTTGAGGAGAACCCGATCCATTTCAGAATTTGAGGAATACTTGGCTCATTTCCAAGTTGGATTAATTACTGAAGTCCTCTATAAAAGGAGAGACATTAGGGAGGGGAGGTCAACCACTGAGGAAGGGGCCACTAAGAGCCCCGAAACGCGTCTGGTACTGGACCCCCCGACTGGACCTAAGGACCACCAACCTTTGCAGCTTCGCCCCTTCTTGGAGAAAATAAATTGAAGGTGGAACGCATATCTGCAGAGCTGTGGACTACAAAGATACTACTGGCGCCAGTAAGTGAGGAACTTTGATTGTTCAATTGAAAAACAGCTTGTTGAAAACTCTCTGTGAAACCTACTAGGAGTTATCAAAGACTATTCCATTGTGAAGTTGTGGCTCACACGTACAAGCGGAGATCATACCCTGACTATTACGCGGGACGCCGCGGATTGCTGATCTGAGCCGCCTAAGTACATTTATTATGTGAGTAGACTATAATACAACTGACACATTGTCCATTTGGAAATTAACGCTGTTACTTTGAACTGTGCGAATATTTGAATTCAGGACTATTCGTCTCTGTAAAAGATCTCAGGATATCGGATCAACTATTTCATCCGTCCTTTTTGTATACACCCTGTACAGAATTATTAGGCAAATGAGTATTTTGACCACATCATCCACTTTATGCATGTTGTCTTACTCCAAGCTGTATAGGCTCGAAAGCCTACTACCAATTAAGCATATTAGGTGATGTGCATCTCTGTAATGAGAAGGGGTGTGGTCTAATGACATCAACACCCTATATCAGGTGTACATAATTATTAGGCAACTTCCTTTCCTTTGGCAAAATGGGTCAAAAGAAGGACTTGACAGGCTCAGAAAAGTCAAAAATAGTGAGATATCTTGCAGAGGGATGCAGCACTCTTAAAATTGCAAAGCTTCTGAAGCATGATCATCGAACAATCAAGCGTTTCATTCAAAATAGTCAACAGGGTCGCAAGAAGCGTGTGGAAAAACCAAGGCGCAAAATAACTGCCCATCAACTGAGAAAAGTCAAGCGTGCAGCTGCCAAGATGCCACTTGCCACCAGTTTGGCCATATTTCAGAGCTGCAACATCACTGGAGTGCCCAAAAGCACAAGGTGTGCAATACTCAGAGACATGGCCAAGGTAAAAAAGGCTGAAAGACGACCACCACTGAACAAGACACACAAGCTGAAACGTCAAGACTGGGCCAAGAAATATCTCAAGACTGATTTTTCTAAGGTTTTATGGACTGATGAAATGAGAGTGAGTCTTGATGGGCCAGATGGATGGGCCCGTGGCTGGATTGGTAAAGGGCAGAGAGCTCCAGTCCGACTCAGACGCCAGCAAGGTGGAGGTGGAGTACTGGTTTGGGCTGGTATCATCAAAGATGAGCTTGTGGGGCCTTTTCGGGTTGAGGATGGAGTCAAGCTCAACTCCCAGTCCTACTGCCAGTTTCTGGAAGACACCTTCTTCAAGCAGTGGTACAGGAAGAAGTCTGCATCCTTCAAGAAAAACATGATTTTCATGCAGGACAATGCTCCATCACACGCGTCCAAGTACTCCACAGCGTGGCTGGCAAGAAAGGGTATAAAAGAAGAAAATCTAATGACATGGGCTCCTTGTTCACCTGATCTGAACCCCATTGAGAACCTGTGGTCCATCATCAAATGTGAGATTTACAAGGAGGGAAAACAGTACACCTCTCTGAACAGTGTCTGGGAGGCTGTGGTTGCTGCTGCACGCAATGTTGATGGTGAACAGATCAAAACACTGACAGAATCCATGAATGGCAGGCTTTTGAGTGTCCTTGCAAAGAAAGGTGGCTATATTGGTCACTGATTTGTTTTTGTTTTGTTTTTGAATGTCAGAAATGTATATTTGTGAATGTTGAGATGTTATATTGGTTTCACTGGTAAAAATAAATAATTGAAATGGGTATATATTTGTTTTTTGTTAAGTTGCCTAATAATTATGCACAGTAATAGTCACCTGCGCACACAGATATCCCCCTAAAATAGCTAAAACTAAAAACAAACTAAAAACTACTTCCAAAAATATTCAGTTTTTTGGGTTCATTGAGAACATGGTTGTTGTTCAATAATAAAATTAATCCTCAAAAATACAACTTGCCTAATAATTCTGCACTCCCTGTATGGCACACTTCTGATATTGGACTGAACATTCGGATAGTTTTGGACTGTTTTCGTCCTCCATATATGCGGATTATTCTCCATCTGCCTTAACTCTTGTGGAACACCTAAAGGGTTAACAAAGTTTGTAAACCCAGTTTTGAATAACTTGAGAGGTGTACTTTCTTAGGGCTCTTTCACACTTGCGTTATTGTCTTCCGGCATAGAGTTCCGTCGTCGGGACTCTATGCCGGAAGAATACTGATCAGGATTATCCTAATGCATTCTGAATGGAGAGTAATCCGTTCAGGATGCATCAGGATGTCTTCAGTTCCGGTACGGAACGTTTTTTGGCCGGAGAAAATACCGCAGCATGCTGCGCTTTTTGCTCCGGCCAAAAATCCTGAAGACTTGCCGCAAGGCCGGATCCGGGATCAATGCCCATTGAAAGGCATTGATCCGGATCCGGCCTTAAGCTAAACGTCGTTTCGGCGCATTGCCGGACCCGACGTTTAGCTTTTTCTGAATAGTTACCATGGCTGCCGGGACGCTAAAGTCCTGACAGCCATGGTAAGTGTAGCGGGGAGCAGGGGAGCAGCATACTTACCGTCCGTGCGGCTCCCCGGGCGCTCCAGAGTGACGTCAGGGCGCCCCAAGCGCATGGATCACGTGATCACATGGATCACGTCATCCATGCGCATGGGGCGCTCTGACGTCATTCTGGAGCGCCCCGGGAGCCGCACGGACTGTAAGTATACTGCTCCCCCGCTCCCCGCTCCTACTATGGCAACCAGGACTTTAATAGCGTCCTGGGTGCCATAGTAACACTGAAAGCATTTGGAAGACGGTTCCGTCTTCAAATGCTTTCAGTACACTTGCGTTGTTACGGATCCGGCAGGCACCTCCGGCAACGGAAGTGCATGCCGGATCCCAACAACGCAAGTGTGAAAGAGGCCTTAGATGGAGTCACTTTTTTGAAATTTCTATTCTAGGGGTGCAACGGGGGGCTTGAAATGGGACATGGTATAAACAAAACAAGTCATGCAAAATCTGCCTTGCAAAAACCATATGGCGTTCCCCTCCTTCTATGTCCTCCCGTTTGGCCAAACAGTAGTTTACGACCACATATGGGGTGTTTCTGTAAACTACAGAATCAGGGCAACCCATATTGAGTTTTGTTTGGCAGTTAACCCTTGCTTTTTTCCTGGAAAATATTGATTATATTGGAAAATTTTCCAAAAAATCTAAATTCTTAAATTTTATGTCCATTTGCCATGAAGTCTTGTGGAAGACCTAAAGGGTTAACAAAGTTTGTAAAATCAGTTTTGAATACCTTGAGGGGTGTAGTTTCTAGAATGGTGTCATTTTTGGATGGTTTCTATTACGTAAGCCTCACAAAGTGACTTCAGACCTGAACTGGTCCATAAAAAGTGTGATTTGGAAAATTTCTGAGAAATTTCGAAATTTGCTTCTAAACTGCTAAGCTATGTAACATCCCCAAAAAATAAAATATCATTCCCAAAATGTTACAAACATGAAGTAGACATATGGGGAATGTAAAGTCATCACAATTTTTGGAGGTATTACTATGTATTACAGAAGTAGAGAAACTGAAACTTTGAAATTTGCTAATTTTTCCAAATTTTTGGTAAATTTGGTATTTTTTTATGCAAAAAAATTAACTTTTTTGACCCAATTTTAGCAGTGTCATGAAGTACAATATGTGACGAAAAAACAATCTCAGAACAGCCTGGGTAAGTAAAAGCGTTTTAAAGTTATCAGACCCTGGTCAGATTTGCAAAAAGTCCTTAAGGTGAAATAGGGCTGAGTCCTTAAGGGGTTAAAGAGGCTCCATTCCAACACCGAGGTTCCCATTCCTACTGCTTCTGGTCCCTGGTGGGCTAGAAGTGTGACATCACTGCTACAGCCATTTACTGGCCTTATTGGTGACATTTTCCTCAGCAGACTACAGAGGCTCAGTGGTCACGTCCCAGTCTGGGAAAGGTCAATGCTGTGGCCAATGACTTCAGCAGTGCATTTGACCATGAGTGGAATGTCATACTTTTGGTTTGCCAGGGACCAGAAGCTTCGGCGATGAGACCCTCAGTGGTGGAATGGAGCTCCACACATTTCCAGTGGTAATTAATTTTCGTTTGGTGGTCAAATAGTCCCTTTAAGAAGTAATAAGTGGTAATAGAATTTTTATTATGTCACAGGAAAGAACATTGACCACTTATATTCTATAGTGGAAATCTGGAAGGAATCTGTGACAGTCTCACAAAAACGCCATGTGATGTGTTCTGAAGAAAATGATGAATATGATTTTTGTGGTACTTTAAAAGGAGGTAAATTTGGGGAAATTGCTGCAATATCTCCACGGTACACATGTATACATGTAGATATTCTCCATCCTGTTGTGGCGGACCAAGGGTCAGTCACGTGATGATCGTTGCCACGTGTTCAGGTGAATTACGTTGATGGAGGAAAATGACATAGTTCAAAACTCTGCCAGGATCCCAAAGAGGGAGTGTCCTGGTCCCATTATTTATACACAGTTCAAAGGGTGTAACCTTTCAAAGTAAAACATGATTGGTTTACAAATGTTTCAATAATGGCTTCTGATTGGTACATATATAGTACTTCTAATTGGTTAGAACTGAATCCATCTATTGATTAGTTAATATTCTGTGGGCTTAATATTCCACTATCAGGTTAATAGCTAAGACTGTGTTTTTAGCAAGGAATGCATATTTGGTAGTGATGAGTGAGCACCAAGTATTCAGGTGTTCAGCCTGAACACATTGCTATATTCGTGTGCTCGGCCGAGCACCTGAGTATAATGGAAGCCAATGAGAGAGAACCAGGCAACCCCTGCTTGGAAGAGAAGAGGGTGTCTGGTTCATTAACCCTTTCACGACTGCAATCTGAATATATACGTGATAGCTGCACATGCCCCGTGCAGCTACCACGTGTATAGACGTCAAGCCAGCTCTTTAATCCAAGCGCTGCAAAACGCTTGGATTAAAGCTTCTGCCCCTGTCCTGCTGCTGTCACGGACAGCATACAGGCCAGTAATGCCAGCAAGGGGCCAATCAGAGTAGCCCCTTGCCGGCAATCGATCCGATTGGTTAGTCTGTGCAGACTAACCAACCGGATCGCGGCAGTGTTAAAATGCCGGTTTCAGGCTCTGATCTGCGCTCTGCAGAACAGAGCCTGAAAGCCGATAGTGTTCCTCATGCCCCCCCCCGATCTGTGCCCCTCCAAGCCCTTAGTGCCCCTCTGTGCCCCGACGATCTGTGCCCCGACGATCTGTGCCCCTCTCCTGCGCTGA
Organism: Bufo bufo; assembly: GCF_905171765.1. NCBI lineage: Eukaryota > Metazoa > Chordata > Amphibia > Anura > Bufonidae > Bufo > Bufo bufo. The sequence continues at coordinate 106,658,104 of NC_053393.1, read as the reverse complement.
TGGCATGCGGTCCGCCCCCTGCATTAATTTTCTAGCCGCCCCTCCTGCCCCAACCTTCCTCGATATTGTGGGCAGCCTCCCGAACCCCCCCCCTTTCCAGCGCTGCCCCCCCCCCCCCCGATATCCCTGCTGTGTGCGATGGCGGCGGCTCCATTAGTGAGCCGCCGCCATCAGCAGAGAGTGTCAGCTCTATGCTGACACTCTCCTGTAACCCTTATAGATGCCGCGGTTGCGGCATCCATGGGGTTAACAGAGGGAGGGAGCTCCCTCTCTCCACCATCGGGGCTGCAGCGCTGTGATTGCAGCACCCGATGGTTGCCATGGCAAAGGCGTCCAGTGCTGCCACCTATAGGCAATCTGGAAGTACTATACTTTGGAATGCAAGAGCATTGCAAAGTATAGTACAACTATCAGCCCCACTGGATCTTCAAGATCCAAGAGGGAACTGATAAAAAAAAGTGAAAATAATAAAAGTAAAAATAAATAAATAAAAATGTAAAATTAGAAAAAAGAAAATTGCCTTTTCCTATAAAAAAATGAAAAAATAAAATACACATATTAGGTGTCACCGCATCCGTAACGACCATCTCTATAAATATATCACATGATAGACCCCGTCCGATAAACACCATAAAAATAAAATTAAAAAAACAGTGCCCAAAAAGCTATTTTTGTCACCTTACATCACAAAAAGTGCAACAGCAAGCGATCAAAAAGGCTTATGACCCCCAAAATAGTACCAATCAAACCGTCACCTCGTCCCGCAAAAAATGATACCCTATTTAAGACAATCGCCCAAAAAATAAAAAAGCTATGGCTCTCAGACTATAAAGACACTAAAACATCATTTTTGGGGTTTCAAAAATGCTATTATTGTGTAAAACTTAAATAAATAAGAAAAAGTATACATATTAGGTATTGCCACGTCCGTAACGATCTTCTCTATAAAACTATCACATGACCTAACTCCTCAGATGAACGCTGTAAAAATAAATAAATGAAAATTGTTCCAAAACAGCCAATTTTTGGGTCACCTTGCCCCATAAAGTGTAATAATGAATGATCAAAAAATCCTATGTACCCAAAAATGGTACCAATAAAAACCTCAACACTTTCTGCAAAAAACGAGCCCCTGCACAAGACGATCGGCACAAAAATAAAAAACATATGGCGTTCAGAAAACCAATCCAGCACAATCTACCTTCCAAAAACCGTATGGCTTTCCTTTCCTTCTGCGCCCTGCCGTGTGCCCGTACAGCAGTTTACGACCACATGTGGGGTGTTTCTGTAAACCGCGGAATCAGGGTAATAAATATTGAGTTTTGTTTGGCTGTTAACTCTCAATGTGTTAAAGAAAAAAAAATTATAAAATGGAAAATCTGCCAAAAAAGTGAAATTTAGAAATTTCATCTCCATTTTCCTTTAATTCTTGTGGAACGCCTATAGGGTTAACAAAGTTTTTAAAATCAGTTTTGAGTAACTTGAGGGGTGTAGTTTCTACAATGGGGTCATTTATGGGGGTTTCCACTATGTAAGCCCCACAAAGGGACTTCAGACCTGAACTGGTCCTTAAAAAGTGGGTTTTGGAAATTTTCTTAAAAATTGTAAGAATGGCTTCTAAACTTCTAAGCCTTCTAACGTCCTAAAAAAATAAAATGACATTTCCAAAATGATGCAAACATAAAGTAGACATGTGGGGAATGTTAAGTAATAAATATTTTATTAGGTATGACTTTCTGTTTTAGAAGCAGAGAAATAGAAATTTGGAAAATTGTGAATTTTTCCAAATTTTTGGTAAATTTGGGATTTTTTCATAAATAAAGGTGAAATATATTGACTCAAATATATGACTATCATGAAGTACAATGTGTCACGAGAAAACAATCTCAGAATGGCGTGGATAAGTAAAAGTGTTCCAAAGCAATTACCACATAAAGTGACGCATGTCAGATTTGTAAATTTTGACCTGGACACTGGGGCATCAATGACCCTTGGTCATGAAAGGGTTAAAAAAAGATTAGAAATTGATGGAAACCCCATCAAAATGGTTTGGAAATAACATTAAGAGGATAGCTGGATGCATCTTAGACTCCTATTATATACAACATACAAACCACACAAAGGCTGTATACCAAAAGCCAGGTATGTGCAAGCCATCAATCTATCCATGAGACAGATGACAGGCTTAGTCAGCATATCTTACAATAGCAGCCTTGTGCACTATGAGATATTCCAAACCAGCTCTCATCTGACTGAGTACCAGTAAACCTCAAAGTTATTTTGCATCTGTTGGATGGCTTGGGTGGACCTGCACACCTAGATCAATATCATCAGGGCGACAAAAAGTTTTCCGATTGTCCTAACATAATATTCAATAACCTTTCTATACAGTTTTGTCATGTAAAAACTAATTTGTATAAACATGGGCATATTGGAAAGACATGCAAAAATCTGCCTTGTTTTTCAGCTGTCATAAGACTATGAAAACCAATAGAGGGTGCTATTGAGTTATGAACAGCGCCCTCTATTGGTTTCACAGTCTTCTGACAAGAATATTAGACTGATTCTTATGACAAGCTTATTAGAGTAACCTTTTGCATGGAAAATTTGCGATTAGAATATTTGCGATGTACACTACGATGATATCTGACACTGGGAAAGCTGGGTAATAACTCAGTGATAAAATCAGAGACTGGGAAAGCTGGGTAATAACTCGCGATCTACACTGAGTTATTACCCAGCTTTCCCCTGAGTTATTACCCAGCTTTCCCAGTGTCAGATTTCATCACTGAGTTATTACCCAACTTTCCCAGTGTCAGATATCATCGTAGTGTAGATCGCGAATGTTCTAATTGCGAATATTCTAATCGCAAATTTTCCATACAAAAGGATACACTAATAAGCTTGTCATAAGAATCAGTCGAATATTCTTGTCTGGAGACTATGAAACCAATAGAGGGCGCTATTAAGTTATGAACAGCGCCCTCTATTGGTTTCATAGTCTTCTGACAAGAATATTTGTCTTGTCATAAGATGTAAAACCAATAGAGGGTGTTATTCATAACTCAATAGCGCCATCTATTGGTTATCATAGTCTTATGACAGCTGAAAAACAAGGCAGATTCTGCTTATTTGCATGACTTTCCCATATGCCCATGTTCATGCAAATGAGTTTTTACATGACAAAACTGTATAGAAAGGTAATTGAATATTGTTAGGACAATCAGAAAACTTTTTGTCGCCCTAATGATATTGATCTAGGTGTGAAGGTCCACCCAAGCCATCCAACAAATGCAAAATAACTTTGAGGTTTACTGGTTCTCAGTATGATAAGAGCTGGTTTGGAATATCTCATAGTGTACAAGGCTGCTATTGTAAGGTATGCTGGCTGTTATCTGTCTCATGGGTAGATGCAGGGGCGTAGCTAGAAATGCATAGGCCCCCCCCCCCCCTCGTGCCATCCACAGATCCCCCTCCCCTAAACAGTGCCATCCACAGATCTCCCCCCTAAACAGTGCCATCCACAGATCCCCCCTAAACAGTGCCATCCACAGATCCCCCTCCCCTAAACAGTGCCATGATGGCACTGTTTAGGGGGGAGATCTGTGGATGGCACGGGGGGGGGGGGGGCCATGCATTTCTAGCTACGCCCCTGCATCTACCCATGAGACAGATAACAGCCAGCATACCTTACAATAGCAGCCTTGTACACTAAGACAAAGCTAAGACAAAGTAAGATATACAAATAATCCAAGTAAAGAGCTCAGCAATGAGCAATGATTAAACTTAAAGTAGTTACTGATTAGTTTATAAATATACTGCTGTGAGCCGCGTGGCCCTGTATATTCTAACCCCCAGGCAAGTTAGGGCCGGCGCCGCCTGCAGCGCACAAGGGCTTTACTCATTATCTCCTGGGGGGCCCCGTGGGCCCCCCTGACTTAGGGGCCCGGTCGCAATTGCGACCGCTGCGACCCCTATAGCTACGCCACTGGGTAGATGAATGGCTTGTACATACCTGGCTGTTGGCATATAGCCTTTGTGTGGTTGTCTATTGTACAGTGGATATAAAAAGTCTACACACACCCCTGTTGAAATGTCAGGTTTCTGTGATCTAAAAAAATGAGACACAAAAAAAAATTTCAGAACTTTTTCCACTTTTAATGTGACCTATAAACTGTACACCTCAATTGAAAAACAAACAGAAATCTTTTAGGTAGAGGGAAGAAAAAATATTAAAATAAAATAATAAGGGTGCACACCCTTAAACTAATACGTTGACGCACCTTTTGATTTTATTTCAGCATTCAGTCTTTTTGGGTAAGAGTCTATCAGCATAGAGAAGCCACACCCAGCAGTCAGACACACCCAGTGAGTCACACACACACTGGGAAGGGAATTAACCCTTCCAGCACCACAGGAAAGGGAAAACACCAACTTAAAGGAACATTGTCCAACACAACAAACACACTGTGGTTGTTGCCGCAGGCAACGACATGGGGGGCAACCGTGTCCTGGGAGTCAGCCCCAAGGCCGGGACACTGCCACCACATGTACACAACGACAAACGTTGCCACGGGCAACCACAGTGCAGGAAAGGTGTCCGTGCACACCACACACTACACAGAGTGCACACAGACAAACGACAGTGCATACATACACGCACACAAACTCCAAAGGGACCGCACACATACCTGTTGTCCGCGGCAACCGCACTTGAGGCAAACAACATCAAGCCTCAAGCTGCGGTTGAAACAACAACCCAAACCGTGGGCAACTGTTTGCGGCTCCCAAGGAGTCACGGCCAAAACCGTGGCCGTGACACTTCCCTCCACCTAAAAGATTTCAGTTTGTTTATAGGTCACATTAAAGGTGGAAAAAGTTCTGAAATGATTTATCTTTGTCTCATTTATTTAAATCACAGAAACCTGACATTTTAACAGGGGTGTGTAGACTTTTTAAATCCACTGTATGTCATACATAATATGACTTCCTAGGATGGAAGATCTTCTGGCTCTCTGTATCCCTCAACCCCCCTTAACAAATAAAAACTCGACCACATGACTTGGTGTAAAAAGGCCGTAGCTTAAGTTTAACAATAATAAAATTGACCATGTATTGAACATATACCTATTAACATTGTAAACTAGTCCAATATTAATCAAAACATTAATCCACAACATGTAACTTTTCAAAAACGTGAAGGGATCCTAGAAGGAAATCCATGTTTGCCCCTCGCGAACCTCCTCTTACGATCCAGGTCTAATCCAACTTTACCCTCGGCCGCACTCACCGACCCAAGGGCACTAACTCCTGGAAATTAAACCCCTGCCAGGCTATTAGCCCAAACAGGAACCCCCAGCTTTCCATTCACCACAACGTCCTAGATGCACGCCGCAAGAGATGGAGCCATGCACCTATCCAAGTTTTGCCTCCCAGGATCCTTCTTCTACCTGCTTCCTACGACAAGAGCAATTTAACGAACACACCAAAAACATCAATTACGGGAGGGTGGGTGGGACACTTCTCTACACTTTCCGGACTAACCTAAAACTCTTCCCCTCCATCCTTAAGTACCTGGCGAGAATCTACCGCTCCACCTCCCCAAAACTCCTCCCCCACAACCCCACACTATCCTAAAATTAACCCCATGTGCCACAACCTTCCACCAAAGTCAAGCCGCATTTCGCTACGGCTGCGCCCCGCTCCATTGCTTTTCGGAGTCTAAGATGCATCCAGCTATCCTCTTAATGCTGTTGTCAAACCTTTTTGATGGGGTTTCTATCAATTTCTAACCTTTTTTATGAACCAGACACCCTCTTCTCTTCCAAACAGGGGTTGCCTGGTTTTCTCCCATTGACTTCCATTGTATTAAATTGTATTCGAGCACCCAAATTATTCGGCCGAGCACACGGATCTGCCGAGCATAGCGATGCTCGAGCCGAACAGGTATTCGGCTGAGCATGCTCGCTCATTACTGTTATTAGCACGCACACACGCTTATCTTAACACACACAGATGCTAACATTGTCTTTCAGCTTAATTCTTGTTTTTCAGCTGTAAGCTGTCGCCATTTTCTATTGCGCACACAGAGGAATGGAAACATAAAGTCCTTTATAATACCCACTTTCAGAAAAGCTGTATAATTTCTTTAACAATCCCAATAGGACAAATAACACTAAGGGTATGGCCACACGGTCAGGTTTCTTGATGCTGTTTTGGAAGCCAAAACCAGGAGTGAATTCAAAAAAGAGAAGTCGTATCTGTCCTTCATACTTTCTCTCATTTTACGGTCCACTCTTTTGGCTTCCAAAACTACATGCAGAAACCTGACTTGGCCATACCCTAATTAACCAGTCCTGGATTTACATCTCAGGTGCTTGTAGATATTTGGGTATATTCATACGTGGCATATTTATTGTAGAAATTTTGGTGACAAAATCAGTTCCACTGATCTGAAGAGAGCTGTTCTGGCATCAAGCACCTGCTTTTTTAAGAAGTCTCATTCAGATGCTTAGGACGATTGCTGAAATTGTAACTGCCTTGTGTAACTTCGGACTATGCCTGTCCGCTCAACCACTCCTTAAAGGGAATCTTTCAACATGAAAATGAAAATGCAGCAGGATGTTATAGAGCAGGAGGAGCCCAGCAGATTTGATATAGTTTTCTGGAAAATGATTCTACAAAACCTGTAATTTATACATTTCTATCTCCTTCTGAGCTCAGGAGTCATATGAGTGGTTTTACTTATGCTAGTTTTACGCTAGTGCTATTAGGGAACAGCCTGCCGGATCTCTATGCATTCCAGCATTGCCAGAAGCTACTGCATCGCTGTCCAACCCCATTAACTACAGTATAATGGGGACCGGTGGAAATCTGGCTGATTCTCAGCATGTTTGCCGGGTTACTGCCGTATTCCATTATAGTTAATGGGGCTGGAGGGTATCAGTTACCATCTGGCAATGCTGGATCCAAACATCTCCGGTAGGCTGTTCCATACATCCCAAGTGTCCCTCTTTTGGAGGGACAGTTCCTCTTTTGACCCAAGTCCCTATGTCCCTCTTTGATCCGTAAATGTCCCTCTTTCTGACCTGGGGAATTAATGCATAGATGTGCATTAATACATTTACTAAATTGCTCCTTATTAAAGTGTCTGTATGGTTTCTACCTGTATATTAGACCATAACTTCATTATTTAGTGCAATTTGGACCTTAAAATATCTATAATTCGATGATTTATATGCTAATATTTAAATGGATATTGAAGCGCAAGAAAATAATTGTCCCAGGGGCTCCACATGCTGTAAAAAAATAAAGGAACTTACACTCACCTAACCCATCCCTAGCTACTGCTGAATCAGTTAGAGGCGCGGCCAAGTATGAAGAAAACTGCCGCAATGTGCGCCGCACCTATTGTCCCTCTTTGCAATTTTCACAAGTTGGGAGGTATGCTGTTCTCTGCCGGAACAGCCTGCTGTAGATGACTAGTGTTAGTGTGAAACTAGCCTTAGTGATGTAGGTTGTCTTATCATTGACTGACAGCCATGGGCATAGCCATAGGGGGTGCAGAGGTAACAGTCGCTACTGGGTCCAGAAGCCCAAAGACCCTTGTGCCACATAAGAAGACACCGGTATTATAGAAAGTGCATGCTAGTCAAGTTACATCTCTGGCTGGAGGGAAGGGGTTAGGTCAAGAATTTGGCATGGGGGGGGCAGGCTTTCAATTTTTGCCTCAGGCAACACGATGGCTATGTGCTTCCCTGTCCCCTGGCGACTCTTGCACCAGGGCCCATGAACCTTTAGGTTACTTTCACACGCATTTGGTGCAGACCCGTCATGGATCTGCACAGACGGATCCGTTCAGAACAGATCCCTTTGAATTATCTTAAACATAGCCAAGACGGATCCGTCTTCAACACCATTGAAAGTCAATGGAGGACGGATCCGTGTTCTATTGTGCCAGATTGTGTCATAGAAAACGGATCCGTCCCTATTGACTTACATTGTGTGTCAGAACGAATCCGTTTGGCTCAGTTTCGTCAGACGGACACCAGAACGCTGCAAGCAACGTTTTGGTGTCCACCTCCAAAACAGAATGGAGACGGAACGGAGGCAAACTGATGCATTCTGAGCGGATCCTTTTCCATTCAGAATGCATTAGGGCAAAACTGATCTGTTTTGGACCGCTTGTGAGAGCCCTGAATGGATCTCAGAAACGGAAAGCCAAAACGCCAGTGTGAAAGTAGCCCTAGCTATGCCCCTGCTGACAGCTATCTATCTAAACACAAATAAAGAGGGATGCTGTCAGTCACTGATAAGACAGTCCACTTGGACAACTGAGCTCAGAAAGAGCTGAGATTTACATTTAAATTTTGAATACAAAATTTTGTAAGTTTTACTGACTCTTTTTCCCATAAAATTATATATATAAACTGCCTGTCCAAAATAAAGTCGCCACCTGGATTTAACTAAGCAAATAGTTATAAGCCTCCTATTGGATAATTACTGCATGGGCGATTATCTTTCAGCTGGCAATAAGTTATTTAACCCCAACTGGTGCAATGAGTTGCTTCTCATTTCTTAAACAATCATGTCGAAAGACACATCTCGTGGTCGTGGAAAAGATGTTAGTCTGTTTGAGAAGGGTCAAATCATTGGCATGCATCAAGCAGAGAAAACATCTAAGGAGATTGCAGAAACTACTAAAATTGGGTTAAGAAATGTCCAACGCATTATTAAAAACTTGAAGGATAGTGGGGACCCATCGTATTCGAGGAAGAAATGTGGCCGGAAAAAAATACTGAATGATTGTGATTGGTGATCTCTTAAACATTTGGTGAAATCAATTCGAAGAAAAACAACAGTAGAACTCAGGGCTATGTTTAATAGTGAAAGTAAGAGCATTTCCACATGCACAATGCAAAGGGAAGTCAAGGGATTGGGACTGAACAGCTGTGTAGCCGTAAGAAAACCACTAATCAGTAAGGCAAACCAGGAAAAAAGGCTTCAATTTGCTAGGGAGCATAAAGATTGGACTCTGGAGCAATGGAAGAAGGTCGTGTGGTCTAATGAGTCCAGATTTACCCTGTTCCAGAGTGATGGGCGCATCAGGGTAGGAAGAGAGGCAGATGAAATGATGCACCCATCATGCCTAGAGCCTACTGTACAAGCCTGTGGGGCAGTGCTATGATCTGGGGTTGCTGAAGTTGGTCAGGTCTAGGTTCAGCAACAGTATGTGCTCCAAGAATGAGGTCAGCTGAATATCTGAACATACTGAATGACCAGGTTATTCCATCAATGGATTTTTTCTTCCCTGATGGCACGGGCATATTCCTAGATGACAATGCCAGGATTTATCGGGCTCAAATTGTGAAAGAGTGGGTTCAGGGAGCATGAGACATCATTTTCACACATGGATTGGCCACCACAGAGTCCAGACCTTAACCCCATTGAGAATCTTTGGGATGTGCTGGAGAAGACTTTGCGCAGCAGTCAGACTCTACCATCATCAATGCAAGATCTTGGTGAAAAATTAATGCAACACTGGATGGAAATAAATCTTGTGACGTTGCAGAAGCTTATCGAAACAATGCCACAGCGAATGCGTGCGGTAATCAAAGCTAAAGGTGATCCAACGAAATATTAGAGTGTGTGACCTTTTTTTATTTGGGTGGTGACTTTTTTTTGCACAGGCAGTGTATATTAATCTGCTCCTGCTTCATAACATGCTGCCTGCAGATTTGCACTGCATTTTAAGGTGAGAGCTCCTCTTTAAAGGCATTTTCCAGGATTACTATGGGTTTTAACAGATATACTCATGTAGTCTCTTACCTCATGTACATTTTCCTAGTTTCTTTTTCAATTTGGACTCTCCCAACCCATTTTCATCATGTAAGCAAATCCCTCTGGTTTGTTTCCATCCTGTCTGTAGCACTTCCTGTTGTTGCATCCAACCAAACCCATGATACACTTCTCCTTTCTCTGCCACAATGCCCAGCTAGTTTATAGCTCCTCCCACCCAGTTACATAGACACTCCCCATCACCGCCCCTAACAATGCACAGCTAGTTTATAGCTTCTCCCACCTGCTAGTTACATAGACACTCTCCTATCACTGCTAGTGATGAGCGGGAGGTGCCATATTCGATTTCACGATATTTCGCGAATATTCGATTGAATATTCGTCTAATATTCTTCAAAATAAATATTCGTCATAATTCTATTTATCACAAATAATATGCGATTTAATTATTCGCGTATTATTCGCGTTCTTTTAACTCTATAAGACAACTTTCCTATGGCTATGGCTAGGCTAATATGTGTATTTTATGAATATTCGCTATATTGCTATAACTTTGTTTTTTAGAATATTTGTAATATTCTAAAAGACGAAGTTCTAGCAATATAGCGAATATATTCGTTATTTAGAATATTCGTCTTTGTTTTTTCCTTATTCCACCTTGGCATACTGCTCCCCGACAAGCGTCACTCGTCAACATGGAAACGCCTGTGGGTTAGAATATACAATCGGATCAGAGTTTTCACGATCTCAGGGAAAAATCTGATCCGATGGTATTTTCTAACCCACAGGCGTTCCCATGGTGACGGGACGCTTGTCGGGGAGGAGTATGCGAACAACTGTACAGATAGGAAAAAATAATGCGAAAATTCTAAATAACGAATATATTCACTATATTGCTATATATTCATTTTTTAGAATATTGGTCATTTTATTTTCCATATGAAAACATGATTCCTCCCTGCTTAAGTTGCTTCTGGGCCAATGACTTATTGACCCACAAGAAAGAAGCAGGGAGGAATCATGCTTTCAGATGTAAAAAAATGACGAATATTCAATATAACAAATATATAGCACTATATTCGTAATATTCGCGAATTTACGAAGTTGCAATATTCGCGATTAATATTCGCTATTCGAATATTCGAGCTCAACACTAATCACCGCCCCTAACGTATAGGCGATATGAAAACAGTACATCAAAAAACTGCCAGATTTATAATATCTACAGTGACTAAGATTATACTGTTGACTTTGTGTTACCGTTTTGTTCTGCTGCACATTTTTATTAATTGCTTATTTCTTAACAGAGACACTGAACGCATATTACCATGGTTTCAGTTCTAGGAAGCTGCAGCTTTTAAAGGTATTGTGGTGTTATGTTACGTCTTAACTGTACTATTTGGATATTTTATATGTACCAGAATTGCCATCATGAAAGGTGGACAAAAGACAACGAACGGGTATGCTTTTTTATATTTTTTGTTGTTTGTTTGTTTGTTTTTTTGCATCATATCAATATACACTGCAAAACCACATATTTTCTTTACTGCCATTATAAAAACTGCTGAAAAGGCAGCAAAAACACAAAATAGGCACTTGTAAGGCCTCTTGCACACGAACGTTGTTGGGTCCCTAATGCACGGGCGACATCCGTGCGGCGGCCGGGACGGATCGAGACCCATTCAACTTGAATAGGTCCATGATCCGTCCGCACCGCAAAAAAATAGAACAAGTTCTATTTTTTGCGGTGCGGGGGCACGGACAGAAACACCACGGAAGCACTCCGTAGTGCTTCCGTGGGGTTCCGATCTGTGCTTCCGTTCCGCATCTCCGTGATTGCGGACCCATTCAAGTGAATGGGTCCGCATCCGTGATGCGGCGGGCACGGTGCCCATGTATTGCAGACCCGCTGTATGCTGGCCGCGATATGGCCACGGGCACACAACGTTCGTGTGCAAGAAGCCTAACAGTACCTTTTCACTGTCTTATGTCCACCTTCAATGATAGGACAACTCTGGTGATTTATTATCCATAAGGAAATAGGATAGAGTAGGAGGCGAGTGCGAAACGGCCGTCGCTGCTTTTAAACTTGTGTGAAAGATGTTCCGCCCCTGCCTTGTATTATTGATACCTTTGGAAGAAATAAAGGAATCCATTTTCTACAGTGGTGAGTGCTGCCTACTCTATCCTATTTGCTTATGGACTATATATGTGTTTTTGAGGCTTGAGCACCACGATACTGTTTGACGCGGAGTCACGGAGGCGCCGGTATTTTGTTCGCTGGCGGGACAGAGGCTGTGCCGCCCCATCTTTTCTCTTTGAATGACTGGTGATTTATTATCTTTTCACTCTCCTGTAGTAATCTTAAAGTGCAGCTGTATGAAGAAAATCCATATTAGGCTGGGACTGTACTGTATGCATGCACACACTTTATCTGGCGACCACTTAAATTTTTACAACTTTTGGAAAATTTAACCAAGGGTTGTCTAAATGAAACACTCCTTTTAACCTCTGAAGTCTGTGTAATGTGATTGCCAAAATGAACTGGTAAGAGGGATCTACAATTTAGAATTAAAGGCAACCAGTTACTATGAAAATCCAATGTAAGCTACAGGCAGCATGTTATAGAGTGAGAAGAGCTGAGCAGATTGATATATAGTTTTATGGGAAAATATTCAGTAAAACATGTAATTTATTGATTTAAATTCCTGCTCATTCTGGGCTTTGAAGTCCAGGAGGCGGTCCTATCAGTGATTGACAGCCTTTCCTTTATGACTGTGTATACAGAGATAGTGTTAATCACTGATAGGACCGCCTCATTAACTTCAAAGCCCAGAAAAGCAGGAATTTAAATGTATAAAATACAAGTTATTCTGAATCTTTCCCCAAAAACTATACAGTATATCAGTCTGCTCAGCTCCTCCTGCTCTATAACATTCTGATTGCAGCTCAAACACCAATTTCAATGCGACAGATTCCCTTTAAGCTTCCTGTGTAAAAGTTGAATTTAAAGTACACATAGGGGCACATTTATTAAGACCAGTGTTTTAGACGTCGGTCTTAACCACTTCAGCCCCCATAGCTTAAACACCCTTAATGACCAGGCCACTTTTTACACTTCTGACCTACCCTACTTTCACCGTTTATTGCTCGGTCATGCAACTTACCACCCAAATGAATTTTACCTCCTTTTCTTCTCACTAATAGAGCTTTCATTTGGTGGTATTTCATTGCTGCTGACATTTTTACTTTTTTTGTTATTAATCGAAATTTAACGATTTTTTGGCAAAAAAATGAAATTTTTCACTTTCAGTTGTAAAATTTTGCAAAAAAAACGACATCCATATATAAATTTTTCTCTAAATCTATTGTTCTACATGTCTTTGATTAAAAAAAAATGTTTGGGTAAAAAAATAATGGTATGGGTAAAAGTTATAGCGTTTACAAACTATGGTACAAAAATGTGAATTTCCGCTTTTTGAAGCAGCTCTGACTTTCTGAGCACCTGTCATGTTTCCTGAGGTTCTACAATGCCCAGACAGTACAAACACCCCACAAATGACCCCATTTCGGAAAGTAGACACCCTATGGTATTTGCTGATGGGCATAGTGAGTTCATAGAACTTTTTATTTTTTTGTCACAAGTTAGCGGAAAATGATGATTTTTTTATTTTTTTTTACAAAGTCTCATATTCCACTAACTTGTGACAAAAAATAAAAAGTTCTATGAACTCACTATGCCCATCAGCGAATACCTTGGGGTGTCTTCTTTCCAAAATGGGGTCACTTGTGGGGTAGTTATACTGCCCTGGCATTCTAGGGGCCCAAATGTGTGGTAAGGAGTTTGAAATCAAAATGTGTAAAAAATGGCCAGTGAAATCCGAAAGGTGCTCTTTGGAATGTGGGCCCCTTTGCCCACCTAGGCTGCAAAAAAGTGTCACACATCTGGTATCTCCGTACTCAGGAGAAGTTGGGCAATGTGTTTTGGGGTGTCATTTTACATATACCCATGCTGTATACACCAATATACACTGCTCAAAAAAATAAAGGGAACACTTAAACAACACAATGTAACTCCAAGTCAATCACACTTCTGTGAAATCAAACTATCCACTTAGGAAGCAACACTGAGTGACAATCAATTTCACATGCTGTTGTGCAAATGGGATAGACAACAGGTGGAAATTATAGGCAATTAGCAAGACACCCCCAATAAAGGAGTGGTTCTGCAGGTGGTGACCTGACCACTTCTCAGTTCCTAGGCTTCCTGGCGGATGTTTTGGTCACTTTTGAATGCTGCCGGTGCTTTCACTCTAGTGGTAGCATGAGACGGAGTCTACAACCCACACAAGTGGCTCAGGTAGTGCAGCTTATCCAGGATGGCACATTAATGCGAGCTGTGGCAAGAAGGTTTGCTGTGTCTGTCAGCGTAGTGTCCAGAGCATGGAGGCGCTACCAGGAGACAGGCCAGTACATCAGGGGATGTGGAGGAGGCCGTAGGAGGGCAACAACCCAGCAGCAGGACCGCTACCTCTGCCATTGTGCAAGGAGGAACAGGAGGAGCACTGCCAGAGCCCTGCAAAATGATCTCCAGCAGGCCACAAATGTGCATGTGTCTGCTCAAACGGTTAGAAACAGACTCCATGAGGGTGATATGAGGGCCCGACGTCCACAGGTGGGGGTTGTGCTTACAGCCCAACACCGTGCAGGACGTTTGGCATTTGCCAGAAAACACCAAGATTGGCAAATTCGCCACTGGCGCCCTGTTCTCTTCACAGATGAAAGCAGGTTTACACTGAGCACATGTGACAGACGTGACAGAGTCTGGAGACGCCGTGGAGAACGTTCAGCTGCCTGCAACATCCTCCAGCATGACCGGTTTGGCATTAGGTCAGTAATGGTGTGGGGTGGCATTTCTTTGGAGGGCCGCACAGCCCTCCATGTGCTCGCCAGAGGTAGCCTGACTGCCATTAGGTACCGAGATGAGATTCTCAGACCCCTTGTGAGACCATATGCTGGTGCGGTTGGCCCTGGGTTCCTCCTAATGCAAGACAATGCTAGACCTCATGTGGCTGGAGTGTGTCAGCAGTTCCTGCAAGACGAAGGCATTGATGCTATGGACTGGCCCGCCCGTTCCCCAGACCTGAATCCAATTGAGCACATCTGGGACATCACGTCTCGCTCTATCCACCAACGTCACGTTGCACCACAGACTGTCCAGGAGTTGGCAGATGCTTTAGTCCAGGTCTGGGAGGAGATCCCTCAGGAGACCGTCCGCCACCTCATCAGGAGCATGCACAGGCGTTGTAGGGAGGTCATACAGGCACGTGGAGGCCACACACACTACTGAGCCTCATTTTGACTTGTTTTAAGGACATTACATCAAAGTTGGATCAGCCTGTAGTGTGTTTTTCCACTTTAATTTTGAGGGTGACTCCAAATACAGACCTCCATGGGTTAAAAAATTTGATTTCCATTTTTTTTTTTGTGTGATTTTGTTGTCAGCACATTCAACTATGTGAAGAACAAAGTATTTAAGAAGAATATTTAATTAATTCAGATCTAGGATGTGTTATTTTTGTGTTCCCTTTATTTTTTTGAGCAGTGTATGGCTCACAGAGGTGAGTACTCGTGCCAAGCCTGCACGTAGGATGAAACACCGAAGAAAAAAGGCCAGCACAGAAATGAATATATAATTAATCTTTATTATGGTCTCAAACCAGGACCGGAGGTAAAAATACAGATAAAATACAATACTATGATGAATGAGAGACACACAGGAAGAAAAAACCAACACCACTGGTAATGAACATATAAATAAAAAATATATATATATGTCAATAGATATCAAGGCTAATGAAATCATATAGATACAAAATGGTATATGGGTGAAAAAAAAAAGCCAGATATCTATAATGCAGGCAGAGTCATGGATAGTATAACCGGATGAAAATCCAAAAACAGTACAAGAGTAGATAAAGTGCAAAGTGCCAAAATGCAAGTACATAAATCAGATTAATAAAACATCCGTATAAAGACTGATGACATAAAATACCTGAGTGGTGAACTGGATAACCCCAATGCACGTTTCGCATTAGCTTCTTCAGGGGACCCTGACAGACAAAAAATAATAAATTCTAGGAACTCGCCATGCCCCTCACGGAATACCTTGGGGTGTCTTTTTTCCAAAATGGGGTCACTTGTGGGGTAGTTATACTGCCCTGGCATTCTAGGGGCCCAAATGTGTGGTAAGGAGTTTGAAATCAAAATCTGTAAAAAATGGCCAGTGAAATCCGAAAGGTGCTCTTTGGAATGTGGGCCCCTTTGCCCACCTAGGCTGCAAAAAAGTGTCACACATGTGGTATCTCCGTACTCAGGAGAAGTTGGGCAATGTGTTTTGGGGTGTCATTTTACATATACCCATGCTGGGTGAGATAAATATCTTGGCAAAAGACAACTTTTCCCATTTTTTTATACAAAGTTGGCATTTGACCAAGATATTTCTCTCACCCAGCATGGGTATATATAAAATGACACCCTAAAACACATTCCCCAACTTCTCCTGAGTACGGCGATACCACATGTGTGACACTTTTTTGCAGCCTAGATGCGCAAAGGGGCCCACATTCCTTTTAGGGGGGCATTTTTAGACATTTGGATCCCAGACTTCTTCTCACGCTTTAGGGCCCCTAAAAAGCCAGGGCAGTATAAATACCCCACATGTGACCCCAAGGTATTCAATAAGGGGCATGGCGAGTTCATAGAATTTTTTTTTTTTTGCCACAAGTTAGCGGAAATTGATTTTTTTGGTTTTTTTCTCACCAAGTCTCCCTTTCCGCTAACTTGGGACAAAAATTTCAATCTTTCATGGACTCAATATGCCCCTCAGTGAATACCTTGGGGTGTCTTCTTTCCAAAATGGGGTCATTTGTGGGGTGTTTGTACTGCCCTGGCATTTGAGGGTCTCCGCAATCATTACATGTATGGCCAGCATTAGGAGTTTCTGCTATTCTCCTTATATTGAGCATACGGGTAATGAGATTTTTTTTTTTCGTTCAGCCTCTGGGCTGAAAGAAAAAATGAACGGCACCGATTTCTTCATTCGCATCGATCAATGTGGATGAAAAAATCTCTGCCAAAAAAAAAAAAGGAGGGGAAAGGCGTCTGCCAGGACATAGGAGCTCCGCCCAACATCCATACCCACTTAGCTCGTATGCCCTGGCAAACCAGATTTCTCCATTCACATCAATCGATGTGAATGAATAAATCATTGCCGGGATTTTTTTTTTTTATATATATACAAAGTGTTTGCCAAAGTATATGAACACCGCCACCTCCTCAGCTCATATGCCTCGGCAAACGTATCTTTTACTGCAGAGGAGAAATCTCGTCTTGCAGCGCCGCATACACCGACTTGTGTGTAATCTGACAGCAGCGCAATGCTTCTGTCAGAATGCACATCAGTGCTGCAGCTAGTCGATCGGTTGGTCCACCTGGAAGGTAAAAAAAACAAAACAAAAAAGAAAAAACCAGGCCGCAACGCAATAAATTTATTAACTTTTGAACAGAACATAGAAACTTTTTTTTACTTTTTTAACTGAACGTTAACTTTTTTACTTACCGGTAATTTTTTTTTTGTTTAGTTTTTTTTACCTTTATAGAACAAACCTCTCCTTCCCCATGGGACAATGTGCAAAGCGCAAATCGCCCAAAGATGTGGCGAAGTACGTTATGCACTTTATCCCAGGTGAAAGGAGAGGTTTGCAGCAGCTGTGAGTAAAAGGGCCCTAATAGCCCTGTGTGCCTGTCCTGGTGAGATGTGATCCCTATGCTAGGTGTACCTGGGTGTGGTACTTCCGGAAACACTCTCCAAAGCATAGGGCAGGGTGGTCAGGACAGTCAGGACAGAAATAGCGGGTGTCATGCCTTATTCCACTCCTGCTACAGACACAACATCTTTTTCGGGGTGACGGTTGGGTTGAGGTACCAGGAACGACACTGGGGAAATGTCGCTCGTGTAGACGGCTAACTACACTGGTGGTTGGGGCCACGGAACCTCCTGGATACAGGAGGTTCGCGATGATCTCTTCCTGAAATTTGAGGAAGGATCCTGTTCTCCCAGCCTTACTGTAGAGAACAAAACTATTGTACAGAGCCAATTGAATCAAATATACAGACACCTTCTTATACCAGCGTCTGGTGCGTCAGGAAACTAAATAGGGAGCCAACATCTGGTCATTGAAGTCCACCCCTCCCATGAGCGCATTATAGTCGTGGACTGAGAGGGGCTTTTCAATGACACGGGTTGCCCTTTCAATTTGTATGGTCGTGTCTGCGTGAATGGAGGAGAGCATGTAAACGTCACGCTTGTCTCTCCATTTCACCGCGAGCAGTTCTTGGTTACACAAGGCAGCCCTCTCCCCCCTTGCAAGAAGGGTGGTAAAGAGCCTTTGGGGGAAGCCTACGCGACTAGTTCGCGCGGTGCCACAGGCGCCAATCTGTTCTAGAAACAAATGCCTGAAGAGGGGCACACTTGTGTAAAAATTGTTCACATAAAGATGGTACCCCTTGCCAAATAAGGGTGACACCAAGTCCCAGACTGTCTTCCCACTGCTCCCCAGGTAGTCAGGGCAACCGACCGGCTCCAGGGTCTGATCTTTTCCCTCATAGATCCGAAATTTGTGGGTATAGCCTGTGGCCCTTTCACAGAGCTTATACAATTTGACCCCATACCGGGCACGCTTGCTTGGGATGTATTGTTTGAAGCCAAGGCGCCCGGTAAAATGTATTAGGGACTCGTCTACGCAGATGTTTTGCTCGGGGGTATACAAATCTGCAAATTTCTGGTTGAAGTGGTCTATGAGGGGCCGAATTTTGTGGAGCCGGTCAAAAGCTGGGTGGCATCTGGGACGAGAGGTGCTGTTGTCGCTAAAGTGCAGGAAACGCAGGATGGTCTCAAAACGTGCCCTTGACATAGCAGCAGAGAACATGGGCATGTGATGAATCGGGTTCGTGGACCAATATAACCGCAATTCATGCTTTTTAGTTAGACCCATGTTGAGGAGAAGGCCCAAATAAATTTTAAGTTCGGAAACTTAGACTGGTTTCCACCGGAAAGGCTGGGCATAATAGCTTCCCGGGTTGGCGGATATAAATTGTGTGGCATACCGGTTTGTCTCTGCCACGACTAAGTCCAAGAGCTCCGCAGTCAAGAACAGCTCAAAAAATCCCAGGGCCGAACCGATCTGAGCTGTCTCAACCCGAACTCCAGACTGGGCGGTGAAAGGGGGAACTACAGGTGCGGCTGAAGTTGGTGACTGCCAATCGGGGTTTGCCAGCACCTCAGGGACTCTAGGGGCTCTACAGGCCTGTCTTTGCGGTGGCTGCGACGGGGTAACTATTGCACGTGCCACCTTACCAGCTTCAACTGCCCTTCTGGTGCTCGCCACTTCACCATGTTGTACGGCAGTGCTGGTACTAGGTCCAGGGAGGGCTGCGCTGCTGGTGTATGCCTCACCACGTGATCCGACAGTGCCAGCCCCACTCTGCTGCCCTTGAAACGGATCCTGCACAACCTGCGGTCTAGCAACACGGGGCCTGGTACGCCTGGTGCTATCAGGGACCTCAACCTCCTCGTCCGAACTTTGGGTCAGACTGCCACTGCTCTCTACAGGTTCATATTCTGACCCACTAGATTCGTCAGATGAGGGTTCCCATTCCTCACCCGACTGGGTCAGAAGCCTGTAGGCCTCTTCAGAAGAATACCCCCTGTTTGCCATTTGGACTACTAAATTTAGGGGTATTCCCTGAGACTACCCAAGAAAAAAAGCAAGCCTGTCTTACAAAGGGGAGGCTAGCGAAGTACCGGAGGCCGCTGCGGTTGATAAAAAATATCAAAACTGATTTTTTTTTATCGCCGCAGAGCTTGGAAAGTGATTGTGCAGTGATCAAAAAATATAATATTTTTTGTCACTGCGGTGGGGCGGGCGTGGGTGAACGCACGTGTGGGAGACCGATCAGGCCTGATCGGGCAAACACTGCGTTTTGGGTGGAGGGCGAGCTAAGGTGACACTAATACAATTATAGATCTGACCGTGATCAGTTTTGATCACTTACAGATACTATAAATGTACAAATGCTGATTAGCGATACGATTAGGGACTGCGGTGCGGTGGGCTGGGCGCTAACTGATCCCTAAACTACCTAACCAAGGGGCCTAAACTATCCTAAAACCTAACAGCCAATACTAGTGAAAAAAAAAAAATGACAGTTTACACTGATCACTTTTTTCCTTTTACTAGTGATTGACAGGGGCGATCAAAGGGGTGATCAAGGGGTTAATTGGGGTGCAGGGGGTGATCTGGGGCTAAAGTGTAGTGTTGGTGCTACTCACTGTGAAGCCTGCTCCTCTGCTGGATCCAACCGATGAAAAGGACCAGCAGAGGAGCAGACAAGCCATATAACAGATCATATTTACTAATATGATCTGTTATATGGCTTGTGATTCGTTTTTTTTTAAATCGCCAACCTGCCAGCCAATGATCGTGGCTGGCAGGCTGGTGACGAACTTGTCCTCTAACTTTTGCTGGCCCGCGATGCGCATGCGCGGGCCGGCTTTGAGCGAAATCTCGCGTCTCGCGAGATGACGCGTATATGCGTGACTCTGCACAGCGCTGCCACCTCCGGAACGCGATCCTGCGTTAGGCGGTCCGGAGGTGGTTAATAAAGGCCCATAGCTGGAGGTGGATCCTCCAAAGTTATGAAGAGGCGCAGGGCTCTCCATAACTTCGGCGCATCCAGTGCCAGTTCTAAATGTAAGACAACTTCCGAGGTGGTGTTCTTCATTGTGTTTTATTCTGGTAGTCTTGGTCGTGAGGAGGTATGGTGCTTTATAGGGGATTGTCCTTCCACCTGTAGACCATAAAGGGAGTCTGTCACTAGGAAATTCACTGTTACACCAGGCACAATGCCCTGTAGGACTAGCTTAGCTGAATGTAAATGATACTGTTTACTTAGTGATCTGTTTCTTCATTTTGGAGAACAAGTACTTTTATTCCAAACTAGCAGAAGGACACGGTTTCGCATGGGTATATTTCATCTATTTCATTTAATGTTTCTGTATGTCATTGAAAGATATCTACAGTATCCACTATAACAGTGACATCTACAGTACCCCGCCCCTTTAACAGTGACCTCCACAGTGGCCTGCCCCCTTAACAGTAACATCCACAGTGCCCTCCCCTTTAATAGTGACCTCCACAGCAGCCTCCCCTTTATTAGTGACCTCCACAGTACCCTGTCTCGTCAACAGTGATTTCCACAATAACACACCCCCTTAACAGTAACCTCTACAGAACTCTGTTCCCTTAAAATGTGACCTCCACAACACCCCGCCCCCTTAACAGTGACCTCTACAGCACCCCGCCCCTTAACACTGACTTCCATAGCGGACCGTCCCCTTAACTGTGACCTCCACAGTTCCCTGTCCCCTTAACAGAGACCTCCACAGCGCCCGCCCCTTTAACAGTGACCTCCACAGCTTCCCGCCCCCTTATCAGTGACCTCCACAGCAGCCTGCCCCTTTAACAGTGACCTCAACAACATCCCACCCCCTTAAGGCTAGTTTCACACTAGCGGCAAGGAACTCCGTCAGGCTGTTCCAGCGGGTGAACAGCTTGTCAGATCTGTCCTGCCACTAGTGCACGAGTGCACCCGAACTACCGCTCCTGCCTCATTGACTATAATGGGGGCGGCGCAGAGTTCCGGTGGCAGCGCATGCCGAGAGGCGGCAGGACTAAAAGTACAACATGTCGTACTTTTATCTAGCCGCCTCTCAGCATGCGCTGCCGTGCTGCTGCCGGAACTCCGCCCACCCCATTATAGTCAATGGGGCTGGAGCGGTAGTCTGGGGGCACGCGTGCACTATTGGCAGGACAGATCCGACAGGCTGTTCACCCACTGAAACAGCCTGCTGGAGTTCCTTGCCGCTAGTGTGAAAGTACCCTAACAGTGACCTCCACTGCAGCCTGCCCCTTTAACAGTGACATCCACAGCGGCTGCCCCTTCATTAGTGACCTCCATAGTACCCCATCTCCTTAAAGGGATTCTGTCACCTCGTTTTAGCTTATAGAGCTGCGGACATGCACGGCTATATCGCCGCTAGCATGTCTGCAATATACCTGTCCCATAAAGCGGTGTCCTTTTATTGTGTTTAAAAAATGATTTTATAGAAATGTAAACGAGCATGGTAAGGTGCCCAAGGGGCTGTACTAACCTTCTTGGTGCCCAGCCACGCCCCCCTGTGAAGGAGCCCAGCACCGCCTGCGCCCTCCGAATCTCCTCCTTTCTTCACAGTTAGATTGCCGTAATCTTGCGATGCGCGAGCTCGCGCATGCTCAGTGCCGGTATAGTGTTCCTTCCCTGTGCTGGCATCAGCCTCGGGGAAGGAACTGAGCATGCGCGGCAATCTAACTGTGAAGAAAGGAGGAGATTCGGAGGACGCAGGCGGTGCTGGGCTCCTTCACAGGGGGCACCAAGAAGGTTAGTACAGCCCCTTGGGCACCTTACCAGGCTCGTTTACATTTCTATAAAATCATTTTTTAAACACAATAAAAGGACACCGCTTTATGGGACAGGTATATTGCGGACATGCTAGCAGCGATCTAGCCGTGCATGTCCGCAGCTGTATAAGCTAAAACGAGGTGACAGAATCCCTTTAACAATGATTTCCACAACACCCCGTACCCTTAACAGTGGCCTTTATAGCAATCTGCCCCTTAACACTGACCTCCATAGCGGACCTGCCGCTAGCGTGGCCAGAGGTCCGGTTTTAGGCTGGACAGTCTGGCTTTCAGACTTCCTGTCCTCCATCCGGCGCAGGGCCTGGACGAACACAGGGATGTTCTTTTGAACAGTTCACTTTCAGACAGCAGCACTGTGCTGTCTGAGCATGAGCTGCAGGGAGAAAGTCACCCTCCCTCCCACCCCTGAAGCTGACAGAAGTTGATTTTACCTTAATTTTTTCAATCCCCGTCGGCTGTGGAGTGGGAGGGGGCGTGTTTTAGTGGGACCTGGGGGTGGAGTTTTTAAGTCTGTCTTTTGAGGGTGGCCTGAATTGCCACCCTACCTGCCCTTGAACTGTGACCTCCACAGCACTCCACTCCCTTAACAGTGTCATCCACAGCGCCCTGCCCCTTTAAAGCTGACCTACAGCAGTGAAGAAAAATGGCTGGGTTGTTATGGAAACCTGGTGTAAAACTGTGTGTATGTGGAGACTAAGGGCCTGCGAGCTTCTATTGGCTGATAAGGGTCATGTGACCAGGCTTCTATTGGCTAATGCATTTTTTTGGAATATCTAATGCAGGGATGTCCTTTTGAACAGCTCACTCTCAGACATCAGCACTGTGCTGTCTGAACGTGAGCTGCAGGGAGAAAGTCACCCTCCCTCCCACCCCTGCATCTGACAGAAGTTGATTTTTACCTTAATTTTTTCAATCCCTGTCAGCTGTGGAGTGGGAGGGGGCGTGACCTAATCGGATTGGGGGCGTGGCCCTATGAGCTTCTATTGGCTGATAAGGGACATGTGACCGTGTGTATGGCAGTTGGGATATGAAGAAAAAGACCTGCAGGCTTCTATTGGCTAATGCAGGTCATCTGATGTGCCATATTTAAATTTTTGGGGAATATCTCAGGAACTAGAGAGCTGTGACCCCCACAAGATTTCTTTCCAGGTAGCAAGATATGTGTATACGAAGTTTTTGAGTAATCACGGAACATACTCACATACATACATATATACGTCCTTCTTTATATATATAGATGAGCAGTTAAGTGCACTGAGGGTGGGCCCAAGCCACTCTCTGCTCCATTCCGTTTCCTGATGCCTTTGCCAGCCCCTCCCTTGATTGACAGGGCCAGGTGCCAGGAGTCATCTTGTCTAGTCCTGTCAATCAAGGAGAGGGAGAGGCTGGCAGTGGAAGCTGGAGTAGCGTGGGTGCACAGAGTGACTTAGGACCACCCTCAGTGCATGTAGATGCTCATTTGCATATGGTATAAAAGTTATTTTTCTACAAAATGAAGCAACAGGGAGCTGTTCATTTGCATATGAATTAACATTAATTTTTCTCCACAATAAATGGAATAAACAAATCCATAAGTGAAAGGTATCATTATATTCATCTGAACTAGTCGTACAAGTCATTGTGACTGGTTAATCAGTGAATTTCCTGATTTCCTAGAATTTTATTAAAGATTGCAACTGCATGCGTCATCTGTGATGCAGTTTTTGATGCTGTCCTTTTTTTTTTTTTTTTTAAATGGATCTTTGGTGTCTTGTGGAAAGAAGGCCACACAGGTACACAGTACAGGCAAAACTTCTGGGCTGAGGGTAATTTTTAGATGTTTATCAAGCAGGGTCATGCTGTTTTTGATAGGTTCTTTATTGTCGTTTATTATTTTTTACACTCCTTTATGTTTTACATTTAAGGCTACTTTCACATCTGTGCTTTCCCTTTCCGCTATTGAGATCCGTCATAGGATCTCAATAATGGGGGAAAAGGCTTCAGTTTTGTCCCCATTCATTGTCAACGGGGAAAAAAATGAACTGAACAAAACGGAATGCACCAGAATGCATTCCGTTCCGTTTGGTTGCGTTCCCATCGACAGAATAACGCTGCAAGCTGCAATACACACATTACAATGCAATACACACATTATAATGCAATACACACATTATAATGCAATACACACATTACAATGAATGGGGACGTGTGCTGCAGCACACGTACGTGGAACACTGATGTGTAAATGAGGCTTAATGATGAGACATTGCTCCCCATCCTGTGCCTTTATTTACAGAAAGCTGATAATTGAGGAATAAGAAACAGCTAACTGAGACTGCTTTAGTGGCCAGTGTAAAACTAAAACATGAGGATTTTTCTGTGGATGGTCTCCTTAAAAAAAAGCTTATAAATAATATTTAATTTTTTGGCAATACATTTCCTTTTAAAGTAAATACACAGACCTAAAAACATTGCCACTGATTTATTTTTTTATATATCTCTATAGCGGTCAGTGCTTAATTTTTTTCCAATTGCACCCCAAAGTCTTAGGCCTCATGCACATTTTTCATCCGCGTGCTATTTGCATTTTTTGCGGATGACACACTGACCCCTTCATATCTATGGAGACATGCACACATTGGTATTTTTTGTGGATCCATTTATCCGTTCTGCAGATTATAGAACATGTGCAATTCTGATCCACATTGCAAATAAAAATAGGTCTTTCTACTGATGGGTGTGAGGAAAATGAGGAATGCACTTGGAAGGTGTCCATATTTTGAGGATCCGTGGTTTGTGGACTGAGATACAGACACGGCTGTGTGCAGCCAACGCCGGGGGATTGTAAGAGCTCACTATCTATAACAATGCTTTCTGTCCTCTTCTGTTTACCAGGGCCAATACACCGTGAGGATCGGTCTATACGTGGGGGAAAAAGAAGAACTACTCTCTTGTTTTCTCATGGCATTGAAAGTTAAAGTTGCATTTTTGTGATAGGAACCTGCAAAAAAATATATATAAAATCGGGGCCACGTACAAGGTGATGTTTTCTGAATAATTTCCAGGCTGGCTTGTCAGAAGTCTAAAGGCTGGGAAGAATTTTTTAAAACTCCATTCAAACTTACTGAAATAAATCTCACAGATACTACTGCACAGTGCACATTTCCAAATCTTGTTACAAGTTCAAAGTTGGTCTTGTTAGTCCAGAGTCCTAATTCCAATCTTGAAGGTTGTAGGCCCGTGTGGGCAGGGTCCATTCTCCTTCTGCTCCAGTCTGTCATTTCTGTTCATGTTTATTGCACTTGTTTTTTGTGTGTCATGTTATGTTCCTAAACCCCTGACATTTTTAGCACTTTAAAATAAATTATAATCATTTTTCAAGGTGACACTAATGCAGTAAGAACTGACACCACCTCATCTGTGATGTGTCACTAAGTAACTTACCCGGGAAGATCATGTCAATTTAGGCTTGCGGTGTTTGTCCAGCTGCCTCTCGGCATGTTTGCCGTGCTGCAGCCGCATCTCCCGCCCGTCCCCATTATAGTGAATGTGGCCAAGGCCAAACTTCCGTCAGCACACGTGTGTGCATTAGTACGGATCCGGTAGGCTGTTCCCCTGCCGGAACAACCTGTCGGCCAAGCCTAACGCTAATGTGAAAGAAGCCTTAGTTATAACAATGCACAAACAAAAAATACTTTAAAGGGAATGTGTGATCAGAAAATTACCCATGGCTTAAAGGGGTTGTCCTGCCAAAAATATTCAACAGTGTTTAAACCAGCACCTGGATCTAAATTATTTTGCAATTGCATGTAATAAAAAATTTAGCACAGTCATTGAGTAAAATGTATCTGTATAGCGCCACCTGCTGTTTCTGTTATTTCTTATTTCTTTGACCTGCTCACTGAGAAGGCCGCACATGCTCAGTTTAATCCTTCAACTGCCTCCTGAGCTGTGATAGGGAGAGCATGGACACGCCCCCTGAGCTCTGCAGCAGAAAAGACACTCCCCCAAACTTCAAAAAAGCTAAACCAAACTTCAAAAAAGCTAAACCAAACTTCAAAAAAGCTAAATTTAGCCAACTAAGAGAGGCCATAGGCCAAACTAACTGGGACAAAGTCCTCACAAATACAGACACAAAATGGGATATCTTTAAAAACATCCTAAAAACTCATTGTCAGAGGTACATACCGTATGGTAATAAAAGGTTAAGGAACAAAAAGAAACCAATGTGGATAAATAGAACTGTAAAGAAAGCAATAAATGACAAAAAGAAAGCATATAAAACACTAAAACAGGAGGGTTGCACGGAAGCACTGAAAAACTATAAGGAAAAAAATAGAACATGTAAAAAACAAATAAAAGCGGCCAAACTAGAGACCGAGAGATTAATTGCCAAAGAGAGTAAAACCAACCCTAAAATGTTCTTCAATTATATAAATGTTAAAAAGTATAAAGCTGAAGGTGTTGGCCCTTTAAAGAGTAATGAGGGGGGAGTCGCAGAGAGCGACGAGGAGAAAGCAAAGCTGTTAAATATTTTTTTCTCCAATGTATTCACTGAGGAAAATAAATTGTCAGATGACATGCAGAATGCAAAAATAAATTCCCCATTAAAAGTGTCCTGTCTGACCCAGGAAGAAGTACATCAGCGGCTTAAAAAGATTAAAATAGACAAATCGCCAGGACCGGATGGCATACACCCCCGTATCCTAAAGGAATTAAGTAATGTCATAGCCAGACCCTTATTTCTGATATTTGCAGACTCTATACTGACAGGGAATGTCCCACAGGATTGGCGCGTGGCATATGTGGTGCCAATATTCAAAAAGGGGCCAAAAACAGAGCCTGGAAACTATAGGCCGGTAAGTTTAACATCTGTTGTGGGTAAACTGTTTGAAGGTTTTCTGAGAGATGCTATATTAGAGCATCTCAACGGAAATAAGCAAATAACGCCATATCAGCATGGCTTCGTGAGGGATCGGTCATGCCAAACTAATTTAATCAGTTTCTATGAGGAGGTAAGTTCTAGACTTGACAGCGGCGAATCAATGGATGTCGTATATCTGGACTTCTCCAAAGCATTTGACACTTTACCGCATAAAAGGTTAGTATATAAAATGAGAATGCTCGGACTGGGAGAAAACATCTGTATGTGGGTAAGTAACTGGCTGAGTGATAGAAAACAGAGGGTGGTTATTAACGGTACACATTCAGATTGGGTCACTGTCACTAGTGGGGTACCTCAGGGGTCAGTATTGGGCCCTATTCTCTTCAATATATTTATTAATGATCTTGTAGAAGGCTTGCATAGTAAAGTATCAATTTTCGCAGATGACACTAAACTGTGTAAAGTAATTTACACTGAAGAGGACAGTATACTACTACAGAGGGATCTGGATAGATTGGAGGCTTGGGCAGATAAGTGGCAGATGAGGTTTAACACTGATAAATGTAAGGTTATGCACATGGGAAGGAAAAATGCAAGTCACCCGTACATACTAAATGGTAAAACACTCGGTAACACTGACATGGAAAAGGATCTAGGAATTTTAATAAACAGCAAACTAAACAGCAAAAACCAGTGTCAGGCAGCTGCTGCCAAGGCCAACAAGATAATGGGTTGCATCAAAAGGGGCATAGATTCCCGTGATATGAACATAGTCCTACCACTTTACAAATCGCTAGTCAGACCACACATGGAGTACTGTGTACAGTTCTGGGCTCCTGTAAACAAGGCAGACATAGCAGAGCTAGAGAGGGTTCAGAGGAGGGCAACTAAAGTAATAACTGGAATGGGGCAACTACAGTACCCTGAAAGATTATCAAAATTAGGGTTATTCACTTTAGAAAAAAGACGACTGAGGGGAGATCTAATTAATATGTATAAATATATCAGGGGTCAGTACAGAGATCTATCCCATCAGCTATTTATCCCCAGGACTGTGACTGTGACGAGGGGACATCCTCTGCGTCTGGAGGAAAGAAGGTTTGTACACAAACATAGAAGAGGATTCTTTACGGTAAGAGCAGTGAGACTATGGAACTCTCTGCCTGAGGAGGTGGTGATGGTGAGTGCAATAAAGGAATTCAAGAGGGGCCTGGATGTGTTTCTAGAGCTTAATAATATTACAGGCTATAGCTACTAGAGAGGGGTCGTTGATCCAGGGAGTTATTCTGATTGGAGTCGGGAAGAAATTTTTTATTCCC
This sequence comes from Bufo bufo, assembly GCF_905171765.1. Classification (NCBI taxonomy): domain Eukaryota; kingdom Metazoa; phylum Chordata; class Amphibia; order Anura; family Bufonidae; genus Bufo; species Bufo bufo. The sequence continues at coordinate 106,629,542 of NC_053393.1, read as the reverse complement.
CTAAAGTGGAGAAAATTGGCTTCTACCTCACAGGGTTTTTTGCCTTCCTCTGGATCAACTTGCAGGATAACAGGCCGAACTGGATGGACAAATGTCTTTTTTCGGCCTTATGTACTATGTTACTATGTTTATAGCTGTCAGCTTGATATAAATCTAGCAGAGCAAAGAATGGGGAGATCTCTGGATCCATGTAAGGTACAGGGCTGGTTCTAGCTTTGTTAGGCCTCTTTCACACTTGCGTTGTCCGGATCCATCGTGCACTCCATTTGCCGGAGGTGCCCGCCGGATCCGTAACAGCTCAAGTGAACTGAAAGCATTTGAAGACGGATCCGTCTTCAAAATGCGTTCAGTGTTACTATGGCACCCAGGACGCTATTAAAGTCCTGGCTGCCATAGTAGTAGTGGGGAGCGGGAGAGCAGTATACTTACAGTCCGTGCGGCTCCTGGGGCGCTCCAGAATGACGTCAGAGAGTCTCATGCGCATGGATGACGTGATCCATGCGATCACGTCATCCATGCGCGTGGGGCGCCCTGACGTCACTCTGAAGCGCCCCGGGAGCCGCACGGACGGTAAGTATACTGCTCCCCCGCTCCCCACTACACTTTACCATGGCAAACAGGACTTTAGTGTCCTGGGAGCCATGGTAACCATTCAGAAAAAGCTAAACGTCGGATCCGGTAATGCGCCGAAATGACATTTAGCTTAAGGCCGGATCCGAATTAATGCCTTTCAATGGGCATTAATTCCGGATCCGGCCTTGCGGCAAGTGTTCAGGATTTTTGACCGGAGCAAAAAGCGCAGCATGCTGCGGCATTTTCTCCGGCCAAAAAACGTTCCGTTCCAGAACTGAAGACATCCTGATGCATCCTGAACGGATTTCTCTCCATTCAGAATGCATGGGGATAATCCTGATCAGGATTCTTCCGGCATAGAGCCCCGACGACGGAATTCTATGCCGGAACAGAACAACGCAAGTGTGAAAGAGCCCTTAGAAAGAGACTCGTGTATTGTATGAAGTACGATTTTCATGTTTTACATCAGTTATGGGATAACTGGTGATATTTTATATTTAAAAAACAAAAATCATAAAATCCTGTTTTTACACTCGCTATTAGGACTAAAACATGTCAAGACTTCTGGTACTTTTAGTGCAGCCAAATAGGCCATAGACACAATGGACAGAAGTTGACTGCAGTGATTTCTATGGTAGAGTTTTCTAGGCATGTTCTGTGACCTGAGCAGAGGTCAGAAGGGTGTAGATAAGCTGTGATATCAACGATTGTGAACGGTGGATCCTGTGATAGCTGTCTTTGTAATCCTGCCTGTTATAATAATTAGATGGCTACTGAAGTTTCCTGTACAGAACAGGAAGTCTTGACATATCATTAGACCCAGAGTCCAGTGCAAAAACTGCAGGATTTTAGTGTGTGTGTGTGTGTGTGTGTATGTATGTATGTGTATATATATACACTCACCTAAAGAATTAATAGGAGCACCATACTAATACGGTGTTGGACCCCCTTTTGCCTTCAGAACTGCCTTAATTCTACGTGGCATTGATTCAACAAGGTGCTGATAGCATTCTTTAGAAATGTTGGCCCATATTGATAGGATAGCATCTTGCAGTTGATGGAGATTTGAGGGATGCACATCTAGGGCACGAAGCTCCCGTTCCACCACATCCCAAAGATGCTCTATTGGGTTGAGATCTGGTGACTGTGGGGGCCATTTTAGTACAGTGAACTCATTGTCACGTTCAAGAAACCAATTTGAAATGATTCGAGCTTTGTGACATGGTGCATTATCCTGCTGGAAGTAGCCATCAGAGGATGGCTACATGTTCTCATTCTGTTTACGCCAAATTCGGACTCTACCATTTGAATGTCTCAACAGAAATCGAGACTCATCAGACCAGGCAACATTTTTCCAGTCTTCAACAGACCAATTTTGGTGAGCTCGTGCAAATTGTAGCCTCTTTTTCCTATTTGTAGTGGAGATGAGTGGTACCCGGTGGGGTCTTCTGCTGTTGTAGCCCATCCGCCTCAAGGTTGTGCGTGTTGTGGCTTCACAAATGCTTTGCTGCATACCTCGGTTGTAACGAGTGGTTATTTCAGTCAACGTTGCTCTTCTATCAGCTTGAATCAGTCGGCCCATTCTCCTCTGACCTCTAGCATCCACAAGGCATTTTTACCCACAGGATTGCCGCATACTGGATGTTTTTCCCTTTTCACATCATTCTTTGTAAACCCTAGAAATGGTTGTGTGTGAAAATCCCAGTAACTGAGCAGATTGTGAAATACTCAGACCGGCCCGTCTGGCACCAACAACCATGACATGCTCAAAATTGCTTAAATCACCTTTCTTTCCCATTCTGACATTCAGTTTGGAGTTCAGGAGATTGTCTTGACCAGGACCACACCCCTAAATGCATTGAAGCAACTGCCGTGTGATTGGTTGACTAGATAATTGCATTAATGAGAAATAGAACAGGTGTTCCTAATAATTCTTTAGGTGAGTGTATATATATATATATATATATATATATAAATAGTGACATGGAATATTAAAGCAAAAATCACCAAATATAAAAAAAAAATGTTTAACATTAAAACGTGTGTACAGTCGTGGCCAAAAGTTTTGAGAATGACACAAATATTAGTTTTCACAAAGTTTGCTGCTAAACTGCTTTTAGATCTTTGCTTCAGTTGTTTCTGTGATGTAGTGAAATATAATTACACGCACTTTATACGTTTCAAAGGCATTTATCGACAATTACATGACATTTATGCAAAGAGTCAGTATTTGCAGTGTTGGCCCTTCTTTTTCAGGACCTCTGCAACTGGGCATGCTCTCAATCAACTTCTGGGCCAATTCCTGACTTATAGCAACCCATTCTTTCATAATCACTTCTTGGAGTTTGTCAGAATTAGTGGGGTTTTGTTTGTCCACCCGCCTCTTGAGGATTGACCACAAGTTCTCAATGGGATTAAGATCTGGGGAGTTTCCAGGCCATGGACCCAAAATGTCAACGTTTTGGTCCCCGAGCCACTTAGTTATCACTTTTGCCTTATGGCACGGTGCTCCATCGTGCTGGAAAATGCATTGTTCTTCACCAAACTGTTGTTGGATTGTTGGAAAAAGTTGCTGTTGGAGGGTGTTTTGATACCATTCTTTATTCATGGCTGTGTTTTTGGACAAAATTGTGAGTGAGCCCACTCCCTTGGATGAGAAGCAACCCCACACATAAATGGTCTCAGGATGCTTTACTGTTGGCATGACACAGGACTGATGGTAGCGCTCACGTTTTCTTCTCCGGACAAGCCTTTTTCCAGATGTCCCAAACAATCGGAAAGAGGCTTCATCGGAGAATATGACTTTGCCCCAGTCCTCAGCAGTCCATTCACCATACTTTCTGCAGAAGATCAATCTGTCCCTGATGGGTTTTTTTTGGAGAGAAGTGGCTTCTTTGCTGGCCTTCTTGACACCAGGCCATCTTCCAAAAGTCTTCGCCTCACTGTGCGTGCAGATGCGCTCACATCTGCTGCCATTCCTGAGCAAGCTCTGCACTGGTGGCACTCCGATCCCGCAGCTGAATCCTCTTTAGGAGACGATCTTGGCGCTTGCTGGACTTTCTTGGATGCCCTGAAGCCTTCTTAACAAGAATTGAACCTCATTCCTTGAAGTTCTTGATGATCCTATAAATTGTTGATTGAGGTGCAATCTTAGTAGCCACAATATCCTTGCCTGTGAAGCCATTTTTATGCAATGCAATGATGGCTGCACGCATTTCTTTGCAGGTCACCATGGTTAACAATGGAAGAACAATGATTTCAAGCATCACCCTCCTTTTAACATGTCAAGTCTGCCATTTTAACCCAATCAGCCTGACATAATGATCTCCAGCCTTGTGCTCGTCAACATTCTCACCTTAGTTAACAAGACGATTACTGAAATGATCTCAGCAGGTCCTTTAATGACAGCAATGAAATGCAGTGGAAAGTTTTTTTTGGGATTAGGTTAATTTTCATGGCAAAGTAGGACTATGCAATTCATCTGATCACTCTTCATAACATTCTGGAGTATATGCAAATTGCTATTATAAAAACTTAAGCAGCAACTTTTCCAATTTCCAATATTTATGTCATTCTCAAAACTTTTGGCCACGACTGTACATGCCACTAAACGCTGTAGTATTTCTCAGGTATATGCTTATGTATTTCTTTCCCACATAGTAATTGCAAAAACAATATTTATATAGACATTTGGAAACATTTAGGATTTTTTTAAAACATTTTTACTGGCGCACTGAAAATTGTAATATTAATAAATAGTGATAATCCACATATTCTGATGTTTAATGTTGTAATAAATACATGCATTGCTTATATAGTTTATTAATTGCATGTACAATATCAAGATGCAGTTCCCTTTAAAAGTTCGGCAAATGTAAGTCCCAAACGTATTTAACTGTACCGTGTCCTCCATTTAAATGGAGCAGTAGCCGCTCATGTGCACTACCACTGCTGTACTATGTCCGTCAGTCACAGAGACTTTGAATAGAGACATTTATCAGCTATAGTGTGGATAGATGTTAAGCATTGTTTCTGGAAACATTTCTTTAAAATCTGAGATTTTTATCATTGTGCTTATTTTATTTTTTATTCCATCTCAAATCTGAAAAAAATAAAAGCATTCATTTTTCTCTTTGACTTTTTACTGTATGTCCACCAGATGGCAGCATTCATCCCTGCAATATATAACCAAAGCCAGACGGTATTTTCTGATGAGAAATTCGATGTTCTTGCCCAAAATGTGTATCTATTTATAAATTCCAGTGCCTGCTTCCTTCTGAACAGTAAGACATCTTACCCGTGATTATTCCTGTTAGGAAATAGGACCAAATGGAGCTTTTTTTCCGAAATGTAAATAGGTTATTTTGGATTAATAAATAGCTTATTACTAAATTTAATGCTGAACATTGCTGATATAATCAATATGTATGTACGGAAATGTTTTTGTAGGTCCTCCAGATGGGATACACATGAGATTGTTGGGGCAGTTTTTTTTTCTAGATTTCTGTCAGTAATCTGTGTGAAAGACACTGCCATTAGCCTATTCCTAGGCTTGAAGTACTGATAATGACTGATAAGAGGGGATAACACACTGCATTCAGGGTCTATTATCTGTAATTAGATGAGATGTGGTAGGTGAGATCTTCATAACTGTGGTTGTATTTGATTATATGTCTACCTGGCAGGTGTTACGGGTTGCACTAATATAAATATATCCCACCCTACAGATATCGCTGTTATATCACTTTCCCCAACTACCACCATTTATCAAATCTGCCTTAGGCTTGTATTACACCAACAGATTATCTGACAATTATTGGTCAGATGGCCAATTACACACACAGATCTTTTGCTATACACACCAACTATTGGTCTGATTGGACAGATATTGGTCAGATAATCTGTTGGTGTAATACAGCCCTTAGGCTACTTTTACACCTGCAGTCAGGTGTTCGGGCCGGCAGAAAATATTTTCCGGGTAGTGGCCGGATCTCTGCCGGACCCCATTATAGTCAATGGGACTGGTGGGCATCCAGGAAATGCCAGATCCAAAGAGCAGAGAACAGCTTGCCGGAACTCCTGCCGGTAGTGTGAAAGTGGCCTTATTCTAAAGTTATTAGCCTGCCATTGCATCCTGTCGCAAATCAGTTTCGATTTCAGTTGCTGCTGGTTACGTCCTGTGGTGGAGCCTTGTAATACAGGACGCACATGCTTACAGCGCTTCTTTTCCTTCCTTTCAATAACAATCCCTCCGCTATAGGCCGTGTCAGTTATGGATGGATAGACAGACAGACAATAGATACATAATAGACACACAGACAATAGATAATAGACAGATAGACAGACAGCACAAGTTGTGTCTGTTATAAATCCAGTCATACACAGCATCTTGAATATATGGAAGTAGAAAATGAATTGGTTTGTGTCACATGATCTGCTGATGTCAGGACACACCTCATTGCTCTAAGGCATGATGGGACAGCAGTCACATGACAAACCAGGAAGTAGGATTCAAGCGTGGGGGATAAGAGAAAACTGCAAATGAGGTATATTTGAAAATAAATAAATAAATCTAAGGAGTACTTGATGAGAATACAAGTACATATGTAACATCCTGAAGTATGTCACTAAACGTCTTCCACCTTGCTTCATAATGTTAAGTGTGAATGTATTGTCATATAGTGTAACATAACTGTGTATTTGCCAATATATATATTTCTATGCCTGTTTATGTATATATATGCTGTAGTTCTCAATGTAGACCAGCAGGTGGCAGCAGTATGTAACAGGATCATAGCTAGTTAAGTATTCCTAGACTGGAATAGACCATTCCAGGCTAGCTTCCCCCTATCTGAGGAGGAGTGGAATGTTCCCACATCCTACTTCAGGGGGAGGAAGGAAAGTTCTAGTGAGTGTAACCAGCCCCCCTGTTGGGGTAGGCTGTGTTAGTAGGAGCTCCCAGAAACAGGGATCCCAACCTTGAATCCAAGCCTCGGCTGAGGCCCAAGATCAACCTTCCCAGCCTGAGTCCCTTACCTCAGCTGGTGGACAAAGAAAGCAGCTCTTTACAGACATATAGATCTCCAGGAAGACAACACCATTCCCTGCGAGCAGTTCTGTAAGTACAGATCCAAAGACAAAGAGAAGATAAGTAGCTAGTCAGACCCATATTAAGCAGACTAAAGACAGAGCAGAAGATAGATACCTGCCAGATTATAATAGGCGTATGTACAAGAAGCAGAATATATATAAATTCCTGCCACATATTGCCACTACCTGCTGGGACCCTAAGACTATTGCTGTACACTGTATTGATCAAAGCTGCATAACACCAAGTAAAGACAAGTTGACCCTATTATCTGTGTGGATTTCCATCATTCCTCAATTACTCCTATTAACAACACTCATTTTGTTGCATGTGAGCCGGGATACAGGAGTCCAGCCGTACCAAGGTAGGAGACACCGTTGACACTACCATATCTGCTAGACAGAGACATTATCCCCCTCTGGCATTCCTCACCTGGTACATGAGCTATAACATCTTAAAGGGCCCTGCTACAGTACCTGCGCAAGCTGCAACTGGCGTCACGAACTTATACACATATATACTGACCCACTGCATAGCATTCCCACTGACCCAGTGTCCTGCTCATTGCACATATTAGATGTTCCAGTGAAATCATTACTGTTTATCATCACAGATTGTCCAGATCAAAAGTTGAGTTGGCACACACAGGTTTAGGCTACTTTTACACCAGCGTTCTTGCCGGATCCGGCAGGGATGAGCAAAAACACTTCCGTTACTGATAATACAACCGGCTGCATCCATTATGAATGAATCTGGTTGTATTATCTTTAAAATAGCAATGCCGGATCAGGTACAGATGTAGCAGGGTTAACACACAAACTCTTAACTCAAATTTCTTAATTCATTGCGTTATCTTGAAACAAAAGCCATTGAAAAGCAATTGAAGCAGTTTGCTTAATGCATTTAGTTTAGATAACATGTCTCATAAAGCATGTGTTAACTCTACTACATCTGTATGAACACTATTGAAGGTCAATGGGTGCCAAATCCGTTTTCTATTGTGTCAGAGAAAATGCATCCCATGGCGGACAGAAAACCACAGCTTGCGGTTTGGTCTCCGGTATGGGAACACAAACAAATGGAATGGAATGCATTCTGGTGCCCTCCATTCAGTTCAGTTCAGTTTTGTCCCCATTGTTAATGAATGGGGACAAAATGGAAGCGTTTTCTTCCGGTATTGAGATCCTCTGTCGGATCTAAATACTGGAAAAGTTAAACATAAGTGTGAAAGTAGCCTTATATGATAAAGAAGGGAATGTATTTACACCGGTCCTTGTCCGATTGCCATTAGTACCCTTTTGTACAAAACAACACAAAGGGGGAGATTTATCAAACTGGTGTGAAGGAAAATTGCCTTTGTTGCCCATAGCAACCAATCAGATTTCACCTTTCATTTTCCAGAGGAAGTCTGAAAAATGAAAGGTGGAATCTAATTGGTTGCTGTGGGCAACAAAGCCAGTTTTCCTTCACACCAATTTGATAAACCACCCAAAGTCCTTGAAAAAGTCTATACCAAAAGAGTGCATCAAAATCTCTTTGAAGTAGGTCTCCTTCACACAGTCTTATACATAAAATACCAGATTTGCGCTGCTCCTTCTCAGGTAAAGTGGGTTTTTGAGGATATAGCTTCAAATGGATCACTCAGGTGTTCAGAGATCTCTTCTCCAGATTTCCACCTTCGATGTACTCAATCACTGTTCACATTGCTGAGAGCAACCTCTCTGCGTGAATCCTGTTTCAAATTACATATCTCAAGAGAGAAAATAAAGGCTCCCAATAGTGAATCACTGTCAAAACCGGCAAGATTTATTGCACTTACAAGATCACAGATAAAATCAGCGTATATGGAAAAATTCCTGACAGATATCAGGGTTTCACTGCTGCTTCATCAGGGACATACCTTCTTCCTCTTTACCCATTAATTTATACCCACCCCTTCCTTTTACATTAACAGACATCCCAACCTGCAAAAACTCATTTCAGGGAGGTTTTCTTTTTTTTTCTTTCACAAACTTTTTATTACATTTTCCAAACATCTGCAGTATCTGCACACTGTGCTCTATGGTGTGGAGGACTGGGCTCATTTCCCTGCCCCAAATTATCATATTTATGTATATGATTAAAGGGGTTCTGTCACCACCTATAAGCCCTGTGAGCTAAACATATGCTCATGTCCAGGGTAGCATTCGGATTTCTAAGGTGGCCTTATAAAAGCTATTTGTGGCTTTATTCTGCGGAAAAACAGGTTTTACTAACCTGTCAATCATTGAATTAAGGTGCCCAAGCAGGGGAGGTCTGTGGATGCATGGTGCCCGGCCGCACGCATCGCCGTTCTTGCCCAGCACCGCCTTCTACTCAGTGCCGCCTCTCCCTTCCTCCCCCTCCTCCCGCTTTGAGATGCAGCGCGCGCGCACAGGCTCAGCCTGATGCGCCGTTGCGGACTGCTGGCATTGGCTTCTTCTTGCACTGTGCGCACGCGCCGAGAAGGGGACACTGCTACAGGTTGCCGGAAAGGTTTACTGCGAGTAAACTTAGAGATGGGAAGTTCGGATCTTTCACATGAATCGGTTCATTCGCTGAGCTGACAAGAAGCAAGTGAACCGAAGCTTAGGTTGCGCAATGCGCATGCGTGGATGCTTCGATTCACTTGCTGACTCGCTGAGTCGGCTCTTGGTCTGAGTCAGGAAAATTATTCTTTAAAACCCTGTGTGTAATTATCTACCCCACTGTAGGAAAAAAAAAAAAGCATCCAGGGGGGGTAAATTTAACACTGGGGTAAATAATATAATGAAAATGGAGGGTTAAATGTGTAAATGTATTTAAAAAAAATACATCTCTCTCAATAGTTATATAGCTACTGAATGAGACAGAAGAAGGGATGCCTTTAACATACACACTCACCTAAAGAATTATTAGGAACACCATACTAATACTGTGTTGGACCCCCTTTTGCCTTCAGAACTGCCTTAATCCTACGTGGCATTGATTCAACAAGGTGGTGATAGCATTCTTTAGAAATCTTGGCCCATATTGATAGGATAGCATCTTGCAGTTGATGGAGATTTGAGGGATGCACATCCAGGGCATGAAGCGCCCGTTCCACCACATCCCAAAGATGCTCTATTGGGTTGAGATCTGGTGACTGTGGGGGCCATTTTAGTACAGTGAACTCATTGTCATGTTCAAGAAACCATTTTTCCAGTCTTCAGCAGTCCAATTTTGGTGAGCTCGTGCAAATTGTAGCCTCTTTTTCCTATTTGTAGTGGAGATGAGTGGTACCCGGTGGGGTCTTCTGCTGTTGTAGCCCATCCGCCTCAAGGTTGTGCGTGTTGTGGCTTCACAAATGCTTTGCTGCATACCTCGGTTGTAACGAGTGGTTATTTCAGTCAACGTTGCTCTTCTATCAGCTTGAATCAGTCGGGCCCATTCTCCTCTGACCTCTAGTATCAACAAGGCATTTTCTCCCACAGGACTTCTGCATACTGGATGTTTTTCCCTTTTCACACCATTCTTTGTAAACCCTAGAAAAGGTTGTGCGTGAAAATCCCAGTAACTGAGCAGATTGTGAAATACTCAGACCGGCCCGTCTGGCACCAACAACCATGCTACGCTCAAAATCACCTTTCTTTCCCATTCTGACATTCAGTTTGGAGTTCAGGAGATTGTCTTGACCAGGACCACAACCCTACATGTATTGAAGCAACTGCCATGTGATTGGTTGACTAGATAATCACATTAATGAGAAATAGAACAGGTGTTCCTAATAATTCTTTAGGTGAGTGTATATCTCCTTGAGAAGCCAATTTGACCCTAAAGGGTTAATTCAACCTGTAATCTAAACTCTGTGTCCTGTCACTTCTCTTATCTCTCTGCTCTGCTATCAGTAAACCTTTCCGGGATATATTGTCTCACATGCGGGTGTCAGGGAGCCGCTATCTAATAGAGGGAGACTCCCTGAACCTCCGGGAGACTTGAGATCCCTGCATTAAATTTAAAAAAACACTATGCTTTCTCTCTGTACAATTTCTAATACTTCAAAACCTCATAAGATCCATAAATTTCTAAACTATTTTTTTTTTTTACAAAACAGCATAATTGAAATAACCCGCCTTACGAAGTTTTATAAAAATCACGTTACCGACTGAACCAATCAGAAGGGTAATGCCCTTTCCCTGTATATGTCACTATTTTCATCCTCTCTCAACCAGTCTTCTCTGGGATGCCCTTATGACCTGCTCTACTTGATTCCTTGTTTAAAAGAACCCCTAGTAGCAACCTAACATGCTATTATAAACCTTTTATTTTATTTTATTTAATTCTTTTTTTATTTTAGAAATCATAATATTATTACATGAACCAATATTGATCCCATCGGTATACATAGTATGACAATTATGAACATCATTATAAACAAATTATACAAATCATCCTAAATTCACACCTAAAATAGTATGAAATCTAAGTATATCCCCCCCCCCCCCCCCCATTGGCTGTCGTCCATTCCATTCAATCAAGTATAAAATAGTATCAATATTAAATATATTAAATATATTAAATATAGCTACGTAGTACCTATTATAAACCTTGACTCCATCGGATGGAAGATTCTCTGGCTTATCTAGGTTTTAAATGTTAACGCCAATAATGACACAAGAGCCTGACTTGGTGTAAAGGCCGTAGCGGCAATTTATTAACAATAGAACTATTACAAAAAATTGTACATACATATAAACCTTGTAAAATTGTTAACATCAATCCAACAAAGGGATCCTAGAAGGCAATCCTAGTAAAATTATTTTCGCCACTCGCGAACCTCCCCATATGATCCAGATTTTGATCCAACTTTACCCTCGGCTGCACGCTCCAACCCAAGACCACCAACTCCTCGCAATTATACCCCTGCAGGGCTATTAGTCCAAACAGGATCCCCCAGTTTTCCATTCACCACAAACCTCCTAGATTCACGCCTCTTCCAAGTTTTGCCTCCCAGGATCCCCCTTTTAACTGCCACCAGACGAACATAGGTACCACCTCACCTATGCTCGTCCCTCCATACCTTAAAAGCCATTTCCAAACCATCCTGCAAATCCAACATCCACGGATCAATCCCCACATCATTCAGGTGAACTCTGTCCCGCCGCGAAAACATTGTCGATGGCACCTACAAATCCTTATGACGCACCACAAAACCACCCTGTCGCCTAACAAAACAACCTATCTCCTTGTTAATTTTTGCCTGGGCTGCATTCACTTTTGTAACTGACCTCGCAGTCCGCCAATTCAATTGCGGCACTATAGCCGACCAAACCACTAACAAGGTAGGAAAATCCGCCAATAACCGAAGCAAATCTAACTTGACATCCCTAATAATATCTCTCGAGCGGCGGATGCCCAAGTCGTTCCCTCCCGCATGCAACACTACAATATCTGGAGTACGATACAAGGAAACATTAAAACAAAACTCAGGGAGCACTCTTCCCCACAACAATCCGCGTAAATCAATCCAACGAACCTGTAATTCGCTCGCATCAAAACCTAATTGCCTGCCATTCCTACGAACATCTGCTCTCTGGGCCCTCCAAAACATGTAGGAATGACCAAAAATCCAGGTTAAACACGGGGCCGCCCCTGTAAAATAGAAACAAAATTACTGAGAATCAAAACATGCCACCACAACGCATACCTTATAACGCGCTCCAAACACAACAACTAATGACCACTATTCCCGCCTCGCAACGCGCCAGCAAGTGAGGACGGATATATGCACGAAAACAAGCAGACTCCCATCTATCTATACGCCGAATAACGGCATCCCTAAAACCCATTTAGATGCTTCCGTGGCCGCACCAATCCTAAAAGAGTGAGACGCAAACCCACTTGCCATTAAACCTCCCGCCGAAAAACTGCCACGAACTGAAAACGAGAAAGCGCCGACCCGTCCTAGTGTAGCAACAATGGTCTGACAATATCAGGCCTTCTAACTAAGAAAGCCTCAACACATCAGACCAGGCAAACCACTGCTACCCGCCAATGGTCGGAGCACAAAACGTGTCCCCCTCCCTTCCAGATCCGTTTTTGATCTCCGCACTACACTTTGCAACCCTTCAGCACAACGCAAAACGTCCTCCCGTTGTAAACCGCCTATACCCACTATACTCAGTGCTACCAATTCCGACACCCTGAAAGCACCAAAAAACGCTAATACAAAAGCCACCCTAAATAGGCTGATCTCATAGTCCGAGACACAAATCGATCCTATTTGTCTCCATAACAGTTGCAAAATGTCATATGACACCGGGTGGCGTCTATCCCTAGTAAGCGCATTCTGCCGATAACCCTTTAACGCCTGTCGCACTAAAAAACATTTGGATACATCCATAAGCCCCCGCAAGCGCAACCAAAATGCGACCGCCACCACCCGTTTTGATACCACTGAGTAGGACTCGCACAAAATAAATTAAACTGGTCGATAATCGACAACTGAACTACAACCCCCAACTTGTTCTAACAATCGTTCCTATTGAGACCACACTGCAGCATAAGCTGATCACGTACCCGTACTCATGGATTGCCAAATCAACGCTGAGGCTACTCCAAGGCCACGTCCCGGAGCCACAGAGGAGAAGAACACCCCTTCTCTTCTGCCCCTGGCACCAGTCGTCGAAAACGATCCCACTGGAAACGAGAAAGCTCGTCAGCCACTGAATTCTCAACTCCTGGAACATGAACAGCCACAAAGTAAGCATCCAACAACAAACCCCACAACACCAAATGCCGCAACTAGGGAATCACCGGTGGCGAACTAGCAGACTGCGCATTGATAGCTTGCACAACACCCAAGTTATCACAACAAAAAGTAATTAGTTTATTCCGGAACAATTCCCCCCATAACTCAATAGCCAGGACGATAGGGAACAGTTCCAATAAGGCCAGGTTAGACAGTAAGCCCGCTCCCTGCCATTTTTCAGGCCACGACCCCGCAATCCATTGGCCCTGACAGAATGCACCATAGCCACAAGACCTTGACGCGTCTGTGAACAGCTCCAAATCAACATTGGACACCTGCACCTCCATCCACACTGATCTACCGTTGAAACAAGACAAAAACTGCTCCCACACCTCCAGATCGGCCCGTACTTCCCCAGACAATCGTACAGTATATAGTGGAAAGGAGAAACCACCCCAGCCGTCGCCATGGCCAATCACTGGCAGAAAACCCTCCCCATAGGCAAAATCCAACAAGCGAAGTTAAGCTTACCCAACACCGACTGGACCTTACGTAATTGGGCTTTCTTATGCTTCCGCAATCCGGCCACTTCAACAACCAAATCATTCACTTTCTCGTCAGGCAAACGGCATTCCATGTTTACTGTATCAATAATAATACCCAGGAATTTTACCGAAGTCGCTGGCCCTTCTGTTTTACCAGGTGCTAACGGAACCCCAAAGGCCGCCGCAACACGCTCCATCATATGCAGCAGAATTGAACAAGTCCGGGTGCCCGCTGGCCCCAAAAACAAAAAATCATCCAAGTAGTTAAGCACAGAATCCCGTCCAGATTCCTGCTTAACCACCCATTCCAGGAATGAGCTAAAAGTTTCAAACAATGAACAAGAAATCGTGCAACTCATAGGTAAACAATCCACATAGAATTGCCCCTCCCATTTAAAACCCAACAAGTGAAAATCATCCGGATGTATAGGTAATAAACAAAACGCCGCCTCCCCTATCCGTTTTTGCTAACAACGCCCCCTGCCCTAAACGACGAACCCATGCACCCGCTGCATCAAAGGACGTGTATGACACAGAACAGAGCTCCTGATCTATACCGTTGTTCACCGAGCTACACGCCGGGTAGGGCAAATGATGAATGAGCCGAAACTTGTTTGGCTCCTTCTTCGGTACCAACCCCAATAGAGACACGCGCAATCCAACAATTCCCGCACTGCCTGATCCCCTCTAACAACCGTCGGTGTACCCCATACCGCACTACCCCCCACTTCCCCACCCCCCCCCAGCGTACTCTCACCTGGATGTCCCTTGGGAGGAATCCCAGCAGCCGCAGATCGCTGTGTTCCATGTTCCTGGACAATCCTGGAACCTCCGGTCGCCGCAGCCGGCTCAACCCTGGTCCCGATGTTCTCCACTTGGCCATCTTCACCGTCTTCTGAGCCCTGAGTACATTCACCTTCCTCTGCTGATTGCAAGAGCGGTGACTCGCCTCCCGGTCCCTCTGGAGTGAGTGTGGCCACCTCCTCTCTGCCCGTTCCAGACCCACCAGCCGGTGGTCGCAGTCCACTGTCTGTGTCTTCATCCCTGCCCGCCCCTGCCACAGGTGCCTCTGATGCATTTTCGTTCCTTAAGCTCCCACCTACCCCCGCCGCCATCTTGGGTGGTGGAGCCGCATCCTCCTCGCTCCTATCTCTCCGCCGCCCTGTCTCCCTGCACGTCTCCCCGGCCACCCAAGAAGGAAGCCGCGCATCTGCTGGACCTGGAGCCCACACGCCGTACCAGCGCTGCTGTCCCGCCTCCCGGTACGTTCCTGGCTCGCTCCCTACTGTGGCACTCCAGCAGGGGAGCCGCTGCATCTGCTATGCCTCCCCCATGCCTGGTTGAAGGGACGGGGGCGGGGTAAGACCGCCCCCCTCCCGCTGAGTCTGACCGCCATGCGGGATTCCTCCCAGCGCGGCTGCGGGCAGCGGTAACTTCACTACCATGCGGCAGCACTGGAGGGCCCTCTAAGGGGCTCCCTAAGCGCCACCGGGCTCTGGGGGTCACCTCAGGGCTCAATCGTTCAGGAGGCCGAGACCTTCCCGCCCGCCCCCTCCTAGCTGGGTCTCCCTCCGCCATTCTACCACCTTCCAACGCTGCCTGCACACAATCCGGCCCTCTATCAGCAGCCGCTGCCCTAACCTCTGCGATTAATTGCTCCAGAGACGTTATGACATTCACCAACGTTTTTTCCACATCCTAAACCTCAATAAGCCCCTCCCTGACCTGCCTTATATACCTGGCGTGAAAATCACGCTCCCCCCCTTATTCCACTCCCCTGCCTGCTCCTACCCTCTCAAAATGAACCCCGTACGCCACTGCCTTCCGCCAGAGTCAAGCCGCATTTCACTACGGCTGCGCCCCGCTCCATTGCTTTTCTTCTCAACAAGGTTTGAGATCAAACTCAATAAATTTCAAACCGTGCGGCTGTAGGGTATCAAGTCAATAAATCCACTCGACTTCTTTCCCATCTTGAAAATCACTGTGTAGCCGTACTCTTATGGTGCTGCCTGAAGGTGTGTCTGGCTGGATGTGATCAAGCCAAGCCCACCCACGGCTGCCAGATGATGATTTTGTGGTATAATCGTTCACGCAGCCAGCCGCAGCGCCGGGCTGTAACCTAACAGTATTGTGGCCACAGTAGTGTCTACAGCTGCAGTCAAAAGATGAGCATGAGGTTAATAAAATGACAGTGAGCAGCACTGCACATGCACAGTATATAAGAGAAGACGCTAAAAAACATAAAAGTAAACCTGATTCTGCTTATCTGCAGCAGCTGACCGTCTGGACATGATTCATTCAGCTAATAAACCAACAAGAAAAGCATGGGAATTACTTACATAGCAGATAACAAAATAAATGATTAACACGTCTATAACACTATATTGTTCTGCGTAATGTGTGAGCGTTCACAAAGGCCTAGTTTTCCAGAGGAGAATATATATCTAGTAATACAAAATGCTACATATTTATTATTTTGCACGTCAGCTATAATTGTAGTTTCAATTTTTTTTTTACGGTATGTTCCTACTGTAAAAATACACAGTCAGCTCACATTATTATGAACAACAGCTAGTATCTGCTGTGTACAGCTTGGACAGCAGGTAGACAGGCTGGGAGTGACTCAATAAGTTCATAGTAGGTTGTCATAGGTATCTGGAGACATGCTGACTGCAGAGCATCCCACAACTGATGGAGAGGACATGAGGGAGGATCGATAGAGTAAACACGATGATCAAGGTGGTCCCACAGTTCAACTGGGTTCAAGTCTGAAAAATAAGGGGGCCAGGGCAGTACTTGGAAGTCTTGCTCATGCTCTTCCAAACAGTGTAGGACATTTCTAGCCGTGTGACCTGTCGCATCGTCTTTCTGTAAGATCCCATCCACCCCAGGGAAGACAATCAGTATGGACAAGTATACGAGATCTGCAAGAACGGAATCATACCTAATTCGGTTGAGAGTGCCTTCCACATGGATGAGTGGGCCCAGAGAATGCTACGAAAACATTCCCCAGAGCAGACCATAACGCTGCCACCACCATCTTGTGTTCTTCCAGCCATGGTTGCAGGGTGTTTGTCCTCTGATGTTTCTCTCTTGACACGCCAGCTTCCATCCATTCAATCAGGTTTAGGGTCCATTCACACGTCCGTAAGTGTTTTGCGGATACGCAAACTGCGGATCCGCAAAACACGGACACCTGCAATGTGCGATCCGCAATTTGCGAATCCGCACATCACAGACACTATAATAGAAAATGCCTTTACTGGTCCGCAATTGCAGACAAGAATAGGACATGTTCTATTTTTTTCAGGAACTAAATTGCGGATCCCGAAAAAACGGATCCCGAAAATGCAGATGCGGATCCAGGAAATGTGGATTTGCATCCGTTCCAGCCCCATTGAAAGTGAATGGGTCCGCAAATTGCGGAACGAATGCGGACCCAAATTACGGACGTGTGAATGGACCCTTATTGTAGGACCGCACTGCTCCCAACTTTTCACTCGTGTAACTCTTTCCTCAAGACCACGTTTCACACAGATATTCGTTATCAAGCAGAGGATACCATGGTCCCGATTCACTTTCTGTGATGACCATTCAATGAAGAAGAAAATGTGACTCATTGGAATGAATGCAACGAAAATTAAGTCTTTTCTGTCAATGCAACTTTGTTAGCAGAGGTACAGTGACCCGTATGCAGTTAGGTTCCCTGAACTGTTGGTTTAGACTCGTCTGGTAGCCCCCCTTTTCTTTTTGGTGGTGAGCTGCTCCACTGTACCATGATGGTCCTTCCTTGTACACCCTTATAGTCGACGTTGACCTCTCACATCAATGGTACCATGAGACAGATTTCTCATTGAAAGCAATCTTCATGCATTTTGGCACAAAATACAAGCTAAAATGCAGGTTGAAAAAATTCTGTGTGAACATGCCCATAGTGTAGGATGACCTTGCCATGGTGGACTGAGACGCAATAAGTTCTAGGGCACTACTGGGGTGATTACAAATACTGAGGCACTACAGGAGGCAGCAGCTCTTGAACTAGTAGGGACACTATAGGGGCATTTTAACTACTTAGGACACTGTAGTGGGGCATTTTAACTACTCGGGCAGCGGTTTTTGGCTGGCCAAATCCCAGCATATTTGCAAAGTAGCGTCTGGATATCCGGCAGATCCCATTATACTCAACAGGGCCGGCGGGTATTGCGTTAACATCCGCCTATGCTGAATACAGAGAGGCTCCGGGGTAAAGGGTTAATCCGGTTATAACAAGTTATCCCCTATCCACAAGATGATAACTATCAGATTGATGTGGGTCCTACCATTGGGACCCCCACTGATCATGAGAAAAATGGGCTTCATACCCCGTGGAGCCCTCCTGAAATGGACAGAGCGGCTGGTCGTAAAAGTGAAATGCCTCTCTGTTTTTTTCTATGTGAGCGCTCAGATATTTCCAGTGCTCCCAAAGAAATGAGTGGAGCATTATTCCCTATCCTGTGGAGGATAACTTGTTATAACCTAAATACCCATTTAAATACTTTCTAATAGGAGATAGGTTACCACAACCCCCAAAAAAATAAAATAAAAAGAATTAGGCTACTGGCAGGCGGATGCATTCTCAGTGGATCCGCCTCCATTGAGAATGCATTGCGGCCGGGCGGCTGCGTTCAGGACCGCTCGTGAGCCCCTTCAAACGGAGCTCACGAGCGGACACCTGAACGCAGGTGTGAAAGTAGCCTTAGAAGACCTATGTGCCTATTATGTGTCAGTTTCCCATCAGTGACTTAGAGCCACTTGATGTGCCTTAGATAACCTCATCGTTGTGTTTCATCAGATATTCCAAGCAGTGCATCAAATGCCCCATCAGAAGACCCCAGAATGCCCCAGCCTCAGATGCCCCATATAGACTGGGAGTGTCAAACCTGGAAATGTTGTGTGCCACATGTAAATTTTTGACACTGACCCTAGATATTGACGCAAGCCAAGACTGGTGTAGATCTGGTCACACTAGCGTCACAGTTGCAGTTTGCAAGCAGATACTGGTGAATCCTGAGGTACCCCAGTGAATTATAATAGGTTCCATCAGGGTTCTGGATTTTGATTGCAACAATAGCACTAGTGACAACACTATTTTAGCTATTAAAAGGACCACCGAACAGAACCTAAAGTGCAGCTGCTTTCCTGAATTTTCTTCAATCAATATACAGTTGCAAGAAAAAGTATGTGAACCCTTTGGAATTATATGGATTTCTGCACAAATTGAAGCTAATAACAAACAAAAACATGGTAACATTTAATTCTTTGTGTGCTATTAGTTTAAACAGACTGTGATTGTTTATTGTTGTGACTTAGATGAAGATCAGATCACATTTTATGACCAATTTGTGTAAAAATCCATATAATTCCAAAGGGTTCACATACTTTTTCTTGCAACTGTAGCTGATCTATATTGTATGAATCGACAACGCTCTGTTTATACAGGGAAGGTTTTGCAATGTGGATGGAGGCCTGGATATAGCTGAAAGAACTGCATGCAGAAACAAGGTCGGGTTTTGGGCGGATCCGTTATGGATCTGCAAAAACTGATCCGTTACAATAATACAACCGCATGCATCCATCATGGACGGATCCATTTGTAATATCTTTAACATAGCCAAGACGGATCCGTCATGAACTCTATTGAAAGTCAATGGGAGATGGATCAGTTTTCTATTGTGCCAGATTGTGTCAGAGAAAACGGATCCGTCCCCATTGACTTACATTGTGTGCCAGGACGGATCCGTTTGGCTCAGTTTCGTCAAGCGGACAGCAAAACGCTGCAGGCAGCGTTTTGGTGTCCGCCTCCAGATCGGAATGGAGACTGAACTGAGGCAAACTGATGCATTCTGAGCGGATCCTTTTCCATTCAGAATGCATTAGGGCAAAACTGATCTGTTTTGGACCGCTTGTGAGAGCCCTGAACGGATCTCACAAACGGAAAGCCAAAACGCCAGTGTGAAAGTAGCCTAAGGCCTCTTTCACACGAGCGTGTCCAGGTAAGGTCCGGATGCGTTGCGGCAAACCCGTGCGAGTAGGTACCCAATTGCAGTCAGTTTTGACTGCCATTGCGTTCCGTTGTTCAGTTTTTATCGCGCAGGTGCAATGTGTTTTGCACGCGCGTGATAAAAAACTGAATGTGGTACCCAGACCCGAACCCGGACTTCTTCACAGAAGTTCAGGTTTGGGTTAGGTGTTGTGTAGATTGTAGATGTGTTTTCCATCTTTTACCATGGTGATGGATCATGTGACGGACCATGTGATGAGCGTAGTGACGTCATCATAGGTCCTATTCCTCAAAGAAGAAGACAGAAGAGATGTCGGCTGCGCGAACAAGTGGATTAAGGTGAGTTAAATTATTATTATTTTTTTTTAACCCCTCCAGCCCTATTGTACTATGCATTCTGTATTCAGAATGCTATTATTTTCCCTTATAAACATGTTATAAGGGAAAATAATAATGATCGGGTCTCCATCCCAATCGACTCCTAGCAACCGTGCGTGAAAATCGCACCGCATCCGCACTTGCTTGCGGATGCTTGCGATTTTCACGCAGCCCCATTCACTTCTATGGGGCCTGTGTTGCGTCAAAAACGCACAAAATAGAGCATGCTGCGATTTTCACACAACGCACAAGTGATGCGTGAAAATCACCACTCATGTGCACAGCCCCATAGAAATGAATGGGTCCGGATTCAGTGCGGGTGCAATGCGTTCACCTCACCCATTACCCTCGTTTTTCCTTTCTCAAAGTAAAAAAGAAGGATCGTCTCTCACTGCTTTATTGGCACAGGGGGAGTCTGATGACATGCAGCTGTCACACTGGCCAGCATGATGATTATCTTGCCCAAATTTAGACTTTGAATGGAGAATGTTGATTAGGAAATGGGGAAATCTGCAAGGAGCACAATGCTGAATGAGTCAGTTAAAAGCAATTTACTGAAAAGGAAATCAAATTTGGAGCATATCACTGAGAAACACCAATTTAAAGCAGGATGCAGACAGGAGACAACGCTCTATATGGCCTGCCTGCATCCTGCTCTGAACTGGTGTTTTGACATACCTTGGTATCAAAAAGTATGAATGCACCTAGTAAGGTCTGATATAATAAGGGTCCTTTTTCATGGGCTGAGGATTGGGTCAGCATTCGTTGTGACCTTTGTTCTTGATAACTGACCATCGTAAAGGTGCCATCGATCACCTGAAACATGAGCAAAACGCTTGCTTGTTGGGTGATCTCAACTTTCATGTGGCACCCATAATCATTGTTTGATTACAGTGCAATGTGAACAGGGAATGTGCTGGGGACAATATGCAAAGTGAATTGGGGACGAATGATCGTAATAGTGATCTTTCATCCCCCTTTCACTTCGGAAAAGGTGACAGGCTTTTTAAATGAGCGCCAGTTGACTTGTTTATCATCGATCACCATTTATTCTTGGCCGGGCCATGTAAGAGGACCCTAAGGTGTGGTTCACATGTTATGGTAGTGTACCACCCAGGACCTGTGAATTGCAGTGGTTTTGCAATGTGGTTATTTGTTCTGTGGTTTTTACATGGTTTATCTGTAAAAACCATGTGGCTAACATCAAAAAACTGCTGCATTTTGGCAACATAGGTCAACTCAGCTATCCGGTGATGGACATGATGTGGACACTCAGCATTGTACAGCTTGACTGCATATAGGTGCTCAATGCATCACAACAAGAAAGCTAGAAAGGGAAGATATATAAGGAAGACAATAATGAGAAAGAACAAGCAATAAAAGCATTGCTATATACAGTGCCTTGAATAAGTATTCATACCCCTTGAACTTTTCCACATTTTTTCACGTTACACCAACAAACGTAAATGTATTTTATTGGGATTTTATGTGATAGACCACACAAGTAGCAAGTATGTGTGAAGTGAAAAGATAATGATACGTGGTTTTCGAAATTTTGTCTAAATAAAAATATGAAAAGTGTGCCATGCATTTGTATTCAGATCCCCGGAGTCAATATTTTGTAGGACCGCCTTTCTCTGCAATTACAGCTACAAGTCATTTGGGGGAATGTCTCTACCAGCTTTGCACATCCAGAGGCTGAAATTGTTGCCTATTCTTTGTTGCAAAATAGCTCACGCTCAGTCAGATTGGATGGAGAGCGTCTGTGAACAGCAATTTTCAAGTCTTGCCACAGATTCACAATGGGATTTAGGTCTGGACTTTGAATGGCCCATTCTAACACATGAACATGCTTTGATCTAAACCATTCCAATGTAGTTCTGGCTATATGTTTAAGGTCGTTGTCCTGCTGGAAGGTGAACCTCCGCCCCAGTCTCAAGTCTTTTGCGGCCGCCACCAGGTTTTCCTCTAGGATCGCCCTGTATTTAGCTCCATCCATCTCCCCATCAACTCTGACCAGCTTCCCTGTCCCAGCTGAAGAAAAGCATTCCCACAGCATGATGCTGCCGCCACCACCACCATGTTTCATGATAGGGATGGTGTGTTCAGGGTGATGTGCAGTTTTAGTTTTCTGCCACACATAGCATTTTGCATTTAGGCCAAAAAGTTTACTTTGGTCTCATCTGACCCTACATGGCTTGTGGCAAACTGCAAACGTAACTTCTTATGGCTTGCTTTCAAAAATGGCTTTCTTCTTGCCACTGTTCCATAAAGGCCACATTTGGGGAGTACACTATTAATAGTTGTCCTGTGGACAGATTCCCCTACCCGAGCTGTGGATCTCTGCATCTTCTCCAGAGTGGCCATGGGCCTATTGTCTGCTTCTCTACTTAGTGCTCTCCTTGCTTGGGCTGTCAGTTTAGGTGGATGTCTTGGTAGGTTTGCATTTGTGCCATACTCCTTCCATTTTCGGATGAAGGATTGAACAGTGCTCAGTGAGATGTTCAGAGCTTGCGATATTTCTTTATAACCTAACCTAACAGATCTCCACAAGTTTATCCATGGCCTTTCTGGTGTGTTCCTTGGCTTTCATGATGCTGTTTGATCACTAATGTTCATTGGCAAACCTCTGAGGCCCTCATAGAACAGCTGTAGTTATTCTGAGAATAAATTACACACAGGCAGACTCTATTTACATGACTTCTGAAGGCAATTGGTCACATTGAATTTTAATTTATTAAAAACTTTGAAAACCATGTATCAATTTATTTTCACTTCACACATACCTGCTACTTTGTGTTGGTCTATCACATAAAATCCCAATAAAATACATTTAAGTTTGTGGGTGTAAATTTGAGCAAATGTGGAAAAGTTCAAGGGGTATGAATATTTTTTCAAGGCACTGTATATACATAATCTATCAGAAAAGATCTACAAGCAACTGCTATCAGTCGCTCTACAATTGCTGCCTCTGTTTCCCGTGCCCAAATTTTCCAATCACTGTGTGTTCTCTCCTGATTTCATTATGCTCCCTTCCATCATACCTTATGTCCATATTTGCTCCCAGCAGAGATCCCCAGTTATTTCTCTGTGTTTTCATGTCATGCCTCTGAACATCATGTGCTAAGCTGTTACATATTCTCCAAAGATTCCTCTGGTTGCATTAGCTCTCTCGAGAGGGGTACAATGAGGTAAAGACACAGTTATAAGGGAGAGGAGGAGGTGGGAGAATGTATAGGATTTATGTCACAATAATTATCCTCCTTCTTTCAAGTACACTTACTAGAGGAGCTGAAGAATAATGTAGAAGAAGAAATAGAAACAATTCTCATAGTATATATAAATATATATATATATATATATATATATATATATATATATATAGAGTACAGACCAAAAGTTTGGACACACCTTCTCATTCAAAGAGTTTTCTTTATTTTCATGACTATGAAAATTGTAGATTCACACTGAAGGCATCAAAACTATGAATTAACACATGTGGAAATATATACATAACAAACAAGTGTGAAACAACTGAAAATATGTCATATTCTAGGTTCTTCAAAGTAGCCACCTTTTGCTTTGATTACTGCTTTGCACACTCTTGGCATTCTCTTGATGAGCTTCAAGAGCTAGTCCCCTGAAATGGTTTTCACTTCACAGGTGTGCCCTGTCAGGTTTAATAAGTGGGATTTCTTGCCTTATAAATGGGGTTGGGACCATCAGTTGCGTTGAGGAGAAGTCAGGTGGATACACAGCTGATAGTCCTACTGAATAGACTGTTAGAATTTGTATTATGGCAAGAAAAAAGCAGCTAAGTAAAGAAAAACGAGTGGCCATCATTACTTTAAGAAATTAAGGTCAGTCAGTCAGCCGAAAAATTGGGAAATCTTTGAAAGTAAGGGCTATTTGACCATGAAGGAGAGTGATGGGGTGCTGCGCCTGATGACCTGGCCTCCACAGTCACCGGACCTGAACCCAATCGAGATGGTTTGGGGTGAGCTGGACCGCAGAGTGAAGGCAAAAGGGCCAACAAGTGCTAAGCACCTCTGGGAACTCCTTCAAGACTGTTGGAAGACCATTTCAGGGGACTACCTCTTGAAGCTCATCAAGAGAATGCCAAGAGTGTGCAAAGCAGTAATCAAAGCAAAAGGTGGCTACTTTGAAGAACCTAGAATATGACATATTTTCAGTTGTTTCACACTTGTTTGTTATGTATATAATTCCACATGTGTTAATTCCTAGTTTTGATGCCTTCATAGTCATGAAAATAAAGAAAAATCTTTGAATGAGAAGGTGTGTCCAAACTTTTGGTCTGTACTGTATATATATATATATATATATATATATATACACTGAACAAAAATATAAACGCAACACTTTCGGTTTTGCTCCCATTTTGCATGAGCTGAACTCAAAGATCTGAAACATTTTCTACATACACAAAAGACCCATTACTCTCAAATATTGTTCACAAATCTGTCTAAATCTGTGTTAGTGAGCACTTCTCCTTTACCGAAATAATCCATCCCACCTCACAGGTATGGCATATCAAGGCGCTGATTAGACAACATGAATATTGCACAGGTGTGCCTTAGACTTCCCACAATAAAAGGCCACTCTGAAATGTGCACAGTTTTGCCTTACTGGCAGGGCTGTGGAGTCAGAGTCGAGGAGTCAGAGTCGGAGGCAATTTTGGGTACCTGGAGTCGGAGTCGGCAAAAAATGAACCGACTCCGACTCCGACTCCTACTAGATTTAAATTGGAATAAAAACAAAAAGCAAGTTTAAATGTCCCAATTCACAAAAAGTTATAATTAATTACCGTATTTTTCGCCCTATAAGACGCACCTAGGTTTTTGCGGAGGAAAATAAGAAAAAAAATATTTTGAACCAAAAGGTGTGCTTTTGGTGGGTTTTGAACTAATGGTGGTCTGTGGATGGCACTGTTATGGGGGCATCTGTGGGTGGCACTGTTATGGGGCATCTGTGGGTGGCACTGTCATGGGGGCATCTGTGGGTGGCACTGTCATGGGGGCATCTGTGGGTGGCACTGTCATGGGGGCATCTGTGGGTGGCACTGTCATGGGGCATCTGTGGGTGGCACTGTCATGGGGGCATCTGTGGGTGGCACTGTTATGGGGGCATATGTGGATGGCACTGTTATGGGGGATCATTGTAGGGGCATCTGTGGATGACACATATATAGCATCTTATCTTATGTGTCATCCACAGATTTCCCCCATAACAGTGTCCCTGTGTAGTGAATGGGGGCCAGCATCTGTTTCTGTAATGGCAGCGGGGCCCGGTGCCTGCTTCATTCATAAAGTGGGTGGAGCAGGCGCATGACGTAGTGAGCTACGCTACGCACGCCCACCCGGCCTCCTGACTGCCAATAAGTTAGTAGTAAGTAGTACAGCGCTAGATTTAAGATGATTGGAATACTTTAACAATACCCACAAGTTAGATATGATTACCGTATACTACAGTGAGTGGGGCCCGGTGTAGTAGAATACAGTGACTGCACCGGGCCCCGCTGCCATTACAGAAACAGATGCCGGCCCCCAGCCCCTCCTCCCTCTCAGCCTATTCACCGGACGGTCGCAGCATTCGCCCCCATAAGACGCACTGCTATTTTTCCCCCACTTTTGCGAAAAATACGGTACTTCTCTAATGTAAGAATAAAGGCCAATGCATGCAGTGCGTCATGTTACCGCAAAACGAACACGTTAAGTGACCATGAAGAAGCACGCTTTTCATATGGTTCACTATATGGCACGCAACGCACAGTTAAGGAGCGGCAATACTTATACTTTCCATTGTGTTGTGTTCCGTTGTTACAGGGAACGCAACGCCCATGGTTAACCTAGCCTCTCACTGATAACTGATTAAAGAGGACCTTTCACCTGAAGAAAGTATGTAAACTCACCATAAAGACGTGTAGAGCGGCGCCCAGGGATCCCCCTGCACTTACTGTTATCCCCGGGCGCCGCTCCGTTCTCCGGTTATAGCCTCCGGTATGTTTGCAGTTAGGCTCCACCCAGTTGAGCCTGCCGCGGTCTCCTTCTCCTATGCTGTAGCGCTGGCCAATCGCAGCGCTCAGCTCATAGCCTGGCTATGAGCTGAGCGCTGCGATTGGCCAGTGCTACAGCATAGGAGAAGGAGACCGCGGAAGGCTCAACTGGGTGGAGCCTAACTGCAAACATACCGGAGGCTATAACCGGAGAACAGAGCGGCGCCCGGGGATAACAGTAAGTGCAGGGGGATCCCTGGGCGCCGCTCTACACGTCTTTATGGTGAGTTTACATACTTTCTTCGGGTGAAAGGTTCTCTTTAAGTAAATATGATTTTTGCAGGATTAGAGACACTTGTATAAGTGAAGGGAATGGATGGTCAATAGCTCAAGACTGAAGCTGTAAACATTTGAAAAACTGCTGTCATTCAGCTAAGGCTATAAAAACTTGTAAACTCAGATTGTTAGCTTAAACCTTAAACATGACTATGGGTTTCTACTAGGGAAATCATGTTTTTCAATAAATGCCCTGTCCTGGATCCCCCCACTGCCCTATCTTCAGCAGAAGATCAGCACACAAAGGAGAAGGCAGCAGCTTCCTAGCCAGTAGTTCTGTGCTAATGGCATGTATGTTGCCTTTCTTTCCTTCAACGAATGTATGAAATACATTCGCATATTAAATACAGAGGAGTCGGGGAGTCGGAGTCGGAAGTACCAAAAACTGAGGAGTCGGAGTCGGACCATTTATCTACCGATTCCACAGCCCTGCTTACTGGGGGGGGGGTGTCAGAAAACGAGTCAGTATCTGGTGTGGCTACCATTCTCCCCACGCAGTGCAACACATCTCCGTCGCATAGAGTTGATCAGGTTGTTGATTGTGGCCTGTGGAATGTTGGTCCACTCCTCTTCAATAACTGTGCGAAGTTTCAGAATATTGGCAGGAACTGGAACACACTGTCGTATACGCCGATCCAGAGCATCCCAAACATGCTCAATGGGTGACATGTCCGGTGAGTATGCTACCCATGCAAGAGCATTATCATACTGCAGCATTATCATATTGCAACATGAGGTGATGGTCGTGGATGAATGGCACAACAATAAGACTCGTCACGGTCTCTCTGTGCATTCAAAATGCCATCAATAAAATGTACCTGTGTTCGTTGTCCATAACATAGGCCTGCCCATACCATAACCCCACCGCCACCATGGGCCACTCGATCCACAACATTGACGTCAGCAAACCACTCACCCACACGACGCCATTCACGCTGTCTGCCATCTGCCCTGAACAGTGAAAACCGGGACTCATCCGTGAACAGAACGCCTCTCCAACATGCCAGACACCATCGAATGTGAGAATTTTCCCACTCAAGTCAGTTACAACGTCAGGTCCAGACCCCGATGAGGATGACAAGCATGCAGATGAGCTTCCCTGAGACAGTTTCTGACAGTTTGTGAAGAAATTCTTTGGTTATGCAAACCCATTGTTGCTGCAGCTGTCCAGGTGGCTGGTCTCAGATGATCATGGAGGTAAACATGCTGGATGTGGAGGTTAGTGTTGATCACGAATATTCGAATTTCAAATTTTTATCGCGAATATAGGTACTTCGAAAATTCGCGAATATTTCAAATATAGTGATATATATTCGTAATTTCGAATATTCGATTTTTTTGATTTTTTTTATATTCGATTTTTTTTTTTTTAATCAGTACACATGATCCCTCCCTGCTTCTAGCTTGTGGGCCAATAAGAAGGCTGCAATATACTTGACTTTAGGAGTAGTGTTGTTTGCGAATTTTGCCCTATATTCTTTTTTTTTCCGAATATTCGCTATATTGCTATATATTCTTGTTTTAGCAATATAGCGAATATTCGGGAAAAAAACGAATATAGAGCAATTTAGCTAATATAGCGCTATAATCTTTTTTTTATAGTTGTAATTTTTTTCCAATCTGAACTTCAGATGAGAAAAAATTACAACTATTAGACAAAGAAGATTATAGCACTATATTAGCTAAATTGCTCTATATTTGTTTTTTTCGAATATTCGCTATATTGCTATATATTCTTGTTTTAGCAATATAGCGAATATTCGAAAAAACGAAGTTATAGCAATATAGCGAATATTTTAAAAAAAAATGAATATAGAGCAATTTAGCTAATATAGTGCTATAATATTCTTTGTCTAAGTTGAAAAATTCGCAATAAAAAATCGAAAATTCGAATCCGAAAATTCGCATATTACACGATCATTACCTTGCCGATTTTTTGAGTAAAAAAAATCTTAGAATATAACGAATATTCGAATTTGCGAATATTTGACGAATATTCTACGAAATATTCGCGAAATATCGCGAATTCGAATATGACCCCTGCCGCTCATCACTAGTGGAGGTCCTGGGCTGGTGTGGTTACACGTGGTCTGCGGTTGTGAGGCCGGTTGGATGTACTGCCAAATTCTCTGAAATGCCTCTGGAGATGGCTTATGGTAGAGAAATGAATATTCATTGCATAGGCAACAGCTCTGGTAGACATTCCTGCAGTCAGCATGCCAATTGCACGCTCCCTCAAACGTTGCAACATCTGTGGTATTGTGCTGTGTGATCAAACTGCACATTTCAGAGTGGTCTTTTATTGTGGGAAGTCTAAGGAACACCTGTGCAATATTCATGCTGTCTACTTAGCACCTTGATATGCCACACCTGTGAGGTGGGATGGATTATCTCGGCAAAGGAGAAGTGCTCACTAAGGGCTCTTTCACACTTGCGTTGTCCGGATCCGTCGTGTACTCCATTTGCCGGAAGTGCCCGCCGGATCCGTAACACCGCAAGTGAACTGAAAGCATTTGAAGACTGATCCATCTTCAAAATGCGTTCAGTGTTACTATGGCAGCCAGGACGCTATTAAAGTCCTGGTTGCCATAATAGTAGTGGGGAGCGAGGGAGCAGTATACTTACCGTCCGTGCGGCTCCCGGGGCGCTCCAGAATGACGTCAGAGCGCCCCATGCGCATGGATGACATGATCCATGCGATCACGTCATCCATGCACGTGGGGTGCCCTGACGTCACTCTGAAGCGCCACGGGAGCCGCACGGACGGTAAGTATACTTCTCCCCCGCTCCCCACTACACTTTACCATGGCAAACAGGACTTTAGCGTCCTGGCAGCCATGGTAACCATTCAGAAAAAGCTAAACGTCGGATCCGGTAATGCGCCGAAACGACGTTTAGCTTAAGGCCGGATCCGGATTAATGCCTTTCAATGGGCATTAATTCCGGATCCGGCCTTGCGGCAAGTGTTCAGGATTTTTGGCCGGAGCAAAAAGCTCAGCATGCTGCGGTATTTTCTCCGGCCAAAAAACGTTCCGGTCCTGAACTGAAGACATCCTAATGCATCCTGAACGGATTTCTCTCCATTCAGAATGCATTGGGATAATCCTGATCAGGATTTTTCCAGCATAGAGCCCCGACGACGGAACTCTATGCCGGAAAAGAACAACGCAAGTGTGAAAGAGCCCTAACACAGATTTAGACATATTTGTGAACAATATTTGAGAGTAATGGGTCTTTTGTGTATGTAGAAAATGTTTCAGACCTTTGTGTTCAGTTCATGCAAAATGGGAGCAAATCCGAAAGTGTTGCATTTATATTTTTGTTCAGCGTATATTACTGTGTAAAGGTTTTAGGCAGGTGTGGTAAGAAGTCAGAATAAAATAGAAATGTTAATAGTTTATTTTTTATCAATTATCAAAGTGCAAACTGAATGATCAAAAAAGAAATGTCAATCAAACCAATATTTGGTGTGACCGCCCTTTGCCTTTAAAACAGCATCAATTCTTCTAGGTACACTTGCATAAACTTGACAGGGAGGTTGTTCCAGAAATCTTGGAGAACTAACCACAGTTTTTCTGGGGCTGTAGGCTTGCTCAAATCCTTCTGTCTCTTTGTGTAGTCTCAGACAATGATGTTCTTTGGGGGCCAAATCATCACTTCCAGGACTCCTTTTTCTTTACGCTGAAGATAATTCTTAAAGGGGTTATGCACCTTTGGGGGGAGAAGGAGCATTTTGGCAAACCCCCTTTCTGGGCTGACCTGTGAAGGGAAGCATACTTTACCTGTTTCCTGATGCTGACTCCTGGCTCCTTCTGCTACAGCCAATCGCCGGCCGCAGCGGTGACCAGCTCTCCTTGCATCATGTCAAATGGTCACGTGATCACTGTTGCAGTGGTGGCAAACAGAATGTTTACACCCAGGAAACCCAACAGAACAGCTGAGGGTGGGGAGCAAATGAGCTGAGAACCAGCGGCAGGTAGTGTTGATCGCGAATATTTTAATTGCATATTTTTATTGCGAAAATATCTACACTTCAAGAATTCGTGAAGATCTAGACTATAGTGCTATATCTTCGTAATCGCGAATATTCTAGATTTTTTTTCATCAGTACCCTCACTGCTTCTTGCTTGTGGGCCAATGAGAAGGCTGAAATGTCTTTGTCTGAGCTTAGCAACATCCCTAGCAACCAATAGGAAAGTTGTCTGCCCCTTACTATATAGGAAACTCCCCAGCAGCCATTTTCTTCTGTTTTTTTGCAGTTCTGAGAGAGAGAGAGAGAGAGAGAGAGAGAGCAGTGTCAGTGCTGTGCTCTGTGCTTTGCTGAGTCATCTGGATCCTTATTTAATTACATTAGATAGTTAGCTCATATACAGTTGCAAGAAAAAGTATGTGAACCCTTTGGAATTATATGGATTTCTGCACAAATTGGTAATAAAATGTAATCTGATCTTCATCTAAGTCACAACCATAGACAATCACAGTCTGCTTAAACTAATAACACGCAAAGAATTACATTTTACCATGTTTTTATTGAACACACCATGTAAACATTCACAGTGCAGGTGGAAAAAGTATGTGAACCCCTAGACTAATGACATCTCCAAGAGATAATTGGAGTGAGGTGTCAGCCAACTGGAGTCCAATCAATGAGATGAGATTGAAGGTGTTGGTTACAGCTGCCCTGCACTTTAAAAAAACACACACCAGTTCTGGGTTTGCTTTTCACAAGAAGCATTGCCTGATGTGAATGATGCCTCTCACAAAAGAGCTCTCAGAAAACCTACTATTAAGAATTGTTGACTTGCATAAAGTTGGAAAGGGTTATAAAAGTATCTCCAAAAGCCTTGCTGTTCATCAGTCCAGGGTAAGACAAATTGTCTATAAATGGAGAAAGTTCAGCACTGCTGCTACTCTCCCTAGGAGTGGCCGTCCTGTAAAGATGACTGCAAGAGCACAGCGCAGACTGCTCAATGAGGTGAAGAAGAATCAGCTAAAGACAAAAGTCTCTGGCATATGCTAACATCCCTGTTAGCGAATCTACGATACGTAAAACACTAAACAAGAATGGATTTCATGGGAGGATACCACAGAGGAAGCCACTGCTGTCCAAAAAAACCCATTGCTACACGTTTACAGTTTGCACAAGAGCACCTGGATGTTCCACAGCAGTACTGGCAAAATATTCTGTGGACAGAAGAAACCAAAGTTGAGTTGTTTGGAAGAAACACACAATACTATGAGTGGAGAAAAAGAGGCACAGCACACCAACATCAAAACCTCATCCCAACTGTGAAGTATAGTGGTGGGGGCATCATGGTTTGGGGCTGCTTTGCTGCATCAGGGCCTGGACGGATTGCTATCATCGAAGGAAAAATGAATTCCCAAGTTTATCAGGACATTTTGCAGGAGAACTTAAGGCCATCTGTCCACCAGCTGAAGCACAACAGAAGATGGGTGTTGCAACAGGACAATGACCCAAAGCATAGAAGTAAACCAACAACAGAATGGCTTAAACAGAAGAAAATGCGCCTTCTGGAGTGGCCCAGTCAGAGTCCTGACCTCAACCCGATTGAGATGCTGTGGCATGACTTCAAGAAAGCGATTCACACCAGACATCCCAAGAATATTGCTGAACTGAAACAGTTCTGTAAAGAGGAATGGTCAAGAATTACTCCTGACCGTTGTGCACGTCTGATCTGCAACTACAGGAAACGTTTGGTTGAAGTTATTGCTGCCAAAGGAGGTTCAACCAGTTATTAAATCCAAAGGTTCACATACTTTTTCCACCTGCACTGTGAATGTTTACATGGTGTGTTCAATAAAAACATGGTAACATTAAATTATTTGTGTGTTATTAGGTTAAGCAGACTGTGATTGTTTATTGTTGTGACTTAGATGAAGATCAGATCACATTTTATGACTAATTTGTGCAGAAATCCATATAATTCCAAAGGGTTCACATACTTTTTCTTGCAACTGTATATAACACAGATAGTTAGTGGGAGATAGTCAGTGTAGGTTAGATATTGATATAGTGTAGCTGATAGGTTCCAGTGCAGGGTGTTAGGTAGTGTGATAGGAATTACTATACTGTGCATTTTCTCCAGTCTCAGGAAACTTCTAGCAGCTTGAAAAATGTAGCAAAAGTGAGTCACGCCTGTATTGAGTGCGCAATACGCGCATATTACATTGCCGATTTTTTTCAATCAAGAAAATAATGACTGGAGATTACGAATTCTAGAATTTGCGACTTTCTGGCGAATATTAGGCCAAAAATTCACGAATTATCGTGAAAATTAATATTGCCTATGCTGCTCATCACTAGCGCCAGGAAGCAGGTAAGTAAGCTTCCCTCCACAGGTATGCCCAGAAATTTTGTCTCTGCCTTTCTCCCAGACTGATCCTTCTCACTTTTCATGCCTATCTGCATAAGTGAAATGATATATAGAATGCACAGTTTAGGGTCAGTTCAGGGGTAAATTGACAGTAGTCTTTAAGTTGACACTATCATGGCTGATATCTAAAACATCTTTTTTGTTAGAAGGCCACATTGTCAGATTATGGTAGCGTAGATGCCAGGAAACCTCAATAATCTTTGACATATTGTATATTTCAAGCTTACAGCCCAATTATTGAAGTCAACTCTTAAACTCTGTGGTGAAGTAGTACATGATGCGTTGTGCCCCTTATATAAATAATGAAGTGGTCATGCAAACATGCACAAGGGGTTCTGTTGAAGGGGCTTTGTCAAGATTTCTAGTGTCATAAAGATCAATCTTCCACCTATTGGTTACTCTGGGTATGCACAGTGTTTTAGCCCTCCTAAAAGCTTTCTGTTGGAGTATATTTTTAATGCATGAAAACAGTATTTAGACATATACTGAAATTAATCCATTCACTTCAATGATGCAGAGTCCAGTGAGTTAATCTCTGGACTCCATTGGTCATCCTGCTTTCCATTTGTTTCTGTTACGCAGCATCACTTGAACAGATTTGGCTTGGGGCTACTCCCAAGGGTGTTATCTAACTGGTCCCCCTGATGTTTATCCTTTATCTCCTGTACAGTAATCTGGACTTCACTGCAGCGGAACCACCAGGTCTCTACCTCTCAGTGTAATCTCTGTTCAAGTGACTGCTGGTCCAAGGGGGTCAAGAGACACTTTGTGGAATACAGAGGGATCAGGCAAAACCAAAGTTAGTGACAGGTCAAAGTCAGGGCAGGCAGGGTATGTGCAATGCAATAAACAGTCCGAGGTCAGGGCAGGCAGCTCATGGTCAGTACAGAGAACAGGCAGAAGTCAGGACAGGCAGTGAAGGGTCAATATCCAGCAAACAGGAAGAAGTTGGTACATTGATAAACTAATGTAAACAGCACACCTTTTCAGGAACTAGCAAATTGGAACTTATATATTAGGCAACTTCCCACAGGGGAAGGTTCTTTAAAGGGGTTGGCCACTTTCTGGCTACTTATGACCAAAGTGTACGTAAGGTGAATATATGGCATTTACTAATATAGCCTTTGTTGATATTCTGTGCCCTTTGCAGTATTTTATAAGCTATGCCTCCTTGGCAAACCTTCTGCGCTGTCGGCATAGCGGTCCTGTCCTTAAAATGGTCGCTGATGGAGACCAGACACATCACAGCCTCCTCCATTCTAACACACTGCATCTTCACTAAACTCCCAACAGTGCAAGTGCAGATGGTACAGTGTATTTTAATGGAGGAAACATCACATGGAGGTGATTTGCCTGGTCACATGGCCCTCCATCAGCAGCCATTTTATGCAAAAGACCAATATGCGGACAACACATAAGACTTGGCAAACAAGGGGGCATACATTTCTACAAAGCCTATATTAGTAAGTGCCATGTAATTATCATCAGTAACCAGAACATGGACAACCCCTTTAAGTACCCCTGGTTGACCAGCCATAGGTTGGGGGATATTAGGGTGTGCATGAACTGGCCCTTTAAAAGCCATAAGGAGCCTTCATGTGGTGCCCTACAGGCAGGGACGCACCTCCAATTAGGCCCTGGTGACATGTGGGGAGTGGCAGGACAGCCGGAGATGAGCACTTCCATTGTGGAAGCGCTCATCTCTATATTCATCTGTAATGCTGTCCTTAGGACAGCGAGATGGATGCTGCGGCGGGGAAGGAGGGAGGCGTCTCCCTTCCCCGTTTATCTTATAGGCTGCCAGCACTAGGCCTGCAGCTTATCAGAGGCCAGTGCAGGCGTGTTATCGTGCCGCCTGAGCCGTACAGCACGGGACACAGGCCAGAAGAGGCCTTCATCACATTGCTGAAAGCTACATGGAGGTAAGTATTTGTGTTTATTTTTTTATATGGCACAATGCAGGAGAGGAGAGTTATAGGGGCATCTAGGGGCACTTCTTACTGGCACATTATTGGAAGGCACTATGGGGGCATCTACTGAGGGTACAAAGAACGGGTATTTTATATAGGGGACACTATGAGGGCATCTACTGGGGGGCTCTGTATAGGGGCATTTTAACCTAGGACACATTATGGGGGGTACTATGGGGAAGGGGGAAAGAGGAGCACTATCGAGGCATCTACTGGGGGCACTAAGAAGGGGCATTTAATACAGGTACATTAGGTCACTATGGGGAAGGGGGAGAGGAGCACTATGGGGCCATCTAGTGGGGGCACTATATAGGGGTACTTTATACTGGCACACATTATTGGGGCACTATGGGGACATTAGCTCAACTGGGGCCATTAAAAGGGGGTATTTTATGCACTGGCACACAATATAAGGGGCATTGTTTTGTACTGGTGCTCATTTTAAGGGGGCATTATAAGGAGAATTATTACTACTGGGGGCATTTTGGTGGGCTTTATTACTACCGGTGGACTATGGGGAACATAATTACTAGTATGGGCACTAACGGAGCATTATTACTTCTGGGGCAACATTTCAGAAATTCCCCACTCCTGGGCCGTGACTGAACATAGGGGAAGCAAGCAGGGCCCGGAACAGAAGAAAAGTAAGCGGGCCCTTCCTTGCGCTCCAGGCCCCATAGCAGCTGCGTGGTCTGCCTATATTGGCAGTATGCCACTGGTGCTGTAGTAGAGAATTATTACTATTGGTGGGACTTTGGGGAGCAGTATTATTGTGGGGGGCACCCTGTCACAGCATCAGCTTAGCACAGGTATTTTTGGTTGACATTATGTTTACACTATTATTGTCAAGGACACTATTTGCTGGACACCGTTATTTTAGAAAACTGTGGGTCAATAATTATTGAAGGGCACTATCTGCATGGTACTAGTATTTTCAGGGGGTTCATCTGTTTCTGCAGTATAATATTGGGGGGCACAGCGGCACAGTATTGGGGGGTGGTAGGATAATTTGTCCATAAGGTGGGAGGATGATGGAAAAGTTAGAAACAAAGATTTTCTTTTGTCAAACTGCAGACAAGAGATGGCTGAAGAATCATCGTGGTGGTCTGGTCTAAATGGAGAAAATGAGGAAAGAGAACATCTACATCAGAGGAGACATCACTGGATGTAAGAGGTATGTGGTGCTGTATTATCCTGTATGTTTTGTAGTGATATACGTAATGTTAGGAGGGAAAGGGTTAGGTTTAGAATTTGGTAAGGGGGGGCACTGTTTCAATTTTCGCCTCAGGCAGCAGGAAGGCTAGGTGCACCCCTGCCTACAGGCAGTGAGAGGTGATGCTGACAAAAAGGAACAGCCAGGCTGCTCCGGTGGTCCGGAAAAAGGAGATGAAGGCTGGCGGGTCTGAGAGAGGGAATGGGTGAGCAGAGCGGTGCCTGTGCCCACCAGGGAGAGTGGAGCAGCGGAGGGCATGGCCGGCCATCATAACAATTTATTTTTTGCTGATCAAAATATCAGTGTAGACTATGCTATTCTCAATAGCCAAAAAGTTGAACAGTGATGGGAAGCAGGTAAAATGGATAATGCCTCACAACAGTGAATGGATCCATTATGGTAAATGTCTGAACACAATTTTTTTCGGGTAATCAAATGTATACACCAAACAGAAAGCCCAATGGAGGGCAGAAATGAGATGTGAAAGAAGCCTTACAGAGTGTGCATGTGCTCAGGACTTTGAAGGTAAGTCATAATCTCCTATCTCCATCTATCATAAGCCATACCTGTCAAGATTTACAAGAATAAAATTATATCTCAGAACAGTAATGAGTAATCTCAATGTTTTCACACAAACTTTATCCTTTTAGCCCCCAAACTTTTCACATAAGAAATTTGCTCTTTCAGTTATGACTGTGTGACCAAGTTTGAGCATACTGGAGCTATTTCCAGGACATGGGCTAATGCGGTCTCAAAAGTCTGTATTCTATATTTACCCTCTAGTGTTACTAAAGATGAAATACTCATGAACTGAAGACTAAACAAAGGACGATTATTGCTGCACTCATACTTTGGCTCAAAACCAGTGCATATAACTGGCGCCAGACTTTACTGCGTTGTCACAGTTCACAGTATTCCTCCCCATGAATTCTTGTAGGCCATTGCATTGCATGTGATAATTGCGGTGATATGCTTATATTGTATGATGATCTTATGGTAAAATGTATTTTCATGTACAGTCGTGGCCAAAAGTTTTGAGAATTACATAAATATTAGAAATTGGAAAAGTTGCTGCTTAAGTTTTTATAATAGCAATTTGCATATACTCCAGAATGTTATGAAGAGTGATCAGATGAATTGCATAGTCCTTCTTTGCCATGAAAATTAACTTAATCCCAAAAAAACCTTTCCACTACATTTCATTGCTGTCATTAAAGGACCTGCTGAGAACATTTCAGTAATCGTCTTGTTAACTCGTCTTGTTGGAGAATGTTGACGAGCACAAGGCTGGAGATCATTATGTCAGGCTGATTGGGTTAAAATGGCAGACTTGACATGTTAAAAGGAGGGTGATGCTTGAAATCATTGTTCTTCCATTGTTAACCATGGTGACCTGCAAAGAAACGCGTGCCGCCATCA
The DNA here is from genome assembly GCF_905171765.1 of Bufo bufo. NCBI lineage: Eukaryota > Metazoa > Chordata > Amphibia > Anura > Bufonidae > Bufo > Bufo bufo. Next base: position 106,591,845 of record NC_053393.1, on the reverse strand, counting down.
TTGCGTTGCATAAAAATGGCTTCACAGGCAATGATATTGTGGCTAAGATTGCACCTCAATCAACAATTTATAGGATCATCAAGAACTTCAAGGAAAGAGGTTCAATTCTTGTTAAAAAGGCTTCAGGGCGTCCAAGAAAGTCCAGCAAGCGCCAGGATCGTCTCCTAAAGAGGATTCAGCTGCGGGATCGGAGTGCCACCAGTGCAGAGCTTGCTCAGGAATGGCAGCAGTCAGGTGTGAGCGCATCTGCACGCACAGTGAGGCGAAGACTTTTGGAAGATGGCCTGGTGTCAAGAAGGCCAGCAAAGAAGCCACTTCTCTCCAAAAAAAACATCAGGGACAGATTGATCTTCTGCAGAAAGTATGGTGAATGGACTGCTGAGGACTGGGGGAAAGTCATATTCTCCGATGAAGCCTCTTTCCGATTGTTTGGGGCATCTGGAAAAAGGCTTGTCCGGAGAAGAAAACGTGAGCACTACCATCAGTCCTGTGTCATGCCAACAGTAAAGCATCCTGAGACCATTCATGTGTGGGGTTGCTTCTCATCCAAGGGAGTGGGCTCACTCACAATTTTGCCCAAAAACACAGCCATGAATAAAGAATGGTACCAAAACACCCTCCAACAGCAACTTCTTCCAACAATCCAACAACAGTTTAATGAAGAACAATGCATTTTCCAGCACGATGGAGCACCGTGCCATAAGGCAAAAGTTATAACTAAGTGGCTCGGGGACCAAAACGTTGATATTTTGGGTCCATGGCCTGGAAACTCCCCAGATCTTAATCCCATTGAGAACTTGTGGTCAATCCTCAAGAGGCGGGTGGACAAACAAAAACCCACTAATTCTGACAAACTCCAAGAAGTGATTATGAAAGAATGGGTTGCTATCAGTCAGGAATTGGCCCAGAAGTTGATTGAGAGCATGCCCAGTCGAATTGCAGAGGTCCTGAAAAAGAAGGGCCAAGACTGAAAATACTGACTCTTTGCATAAATGTCATGTAATTGTCGATAAAAGCCTTTGAAACGTATGAAGTGCGTGTAATTATATTTCACTACATCACAGAAACAACTGAAGCAAAGATCTAAAAGCAGTTTAGCAGCAAACTTTGTGAAAACTAATATTTTTGTCATTCTCAAAACTTTTGGCCACGACTGTATATTTGGGTATATACTTTATATATGATACACAATGAATTTTTGGAGGTGTGTGGCAAAGTCCGAAACTGAGAGGACTAGCTAGTCCAATTGTAGTGTCCCACTAAGTAAGGGTGGGCACTACACAAGGGTCAATTGGGTCACGTTGTTCTCCACCTCCTGTGTGTAACGGGGTTCTGAAGGTGCACTCGGTCCCCCATTAGCCGCAGACCTGCTGCTTAGCTTCGGGAACGAGGATCTGTGTTTGACCTCGTTCCCAGGGCGGCTTTACTAGCTGGGTGGCTCCCTGCTCCTAAGTCTGCCTTGAGCGCCGAGCTGATCACTCGGTGCTCGACTGGTTGGTCTGTCGGTCATGTGACGCTGGCCACGTCACATGACCCTCACTCCCCACTATAAATACAGGCAGCCTGCTGGCCACAGGTTGCCTGTTAATTTAGGTTCCACCTGTGATTTGGTCTTTCCTGGCGTACTTATCTCCTACTGAATTCCTGACGATCCTCTGCCTGCTCCTTGTGTACTTTGCTGCTCTCCTGGTATTCGACCCCAGCCTCCTCCTGACGATCCTCTGCTGACTCCTTTGGTACTTCACGTCTCTCCTGGTATTTATGTCCCCGGCTTCTCCTGACAATTCTCTGCTTGCTCCATTTGTACTTTGTAGCTTTCCTGGTATTGACTCGGTCCGTTCACGTCCTGTTGTTTGTCTGTCTGTCATCCCTGCACTTATTCCAAGTTAGGGATTGCCGTCCAGTTGTCCCCTGTCATTAGGACTCGCGAGGCAAGTAGGCAGGGCCAGCGGTAAGGGTGGAGCGCACTGGTCACTTCCCTCCCCCCTGTGTGTGTGTGTACGCGACCGTTACACTGTGGAACATGGTTATTGTATCTTATATGGCATTTTAGTGTATATTGTCATGTTATTAATGTTATCTCTTGTGTACCAGGCCTGTAGGGGTGTAGTTCCTCCTCCTAGACATTAGAGGGAGCTAGGGAACCCCCTAGTATAAATAGCCAGGTCCAGACCAGAGAGAGGTTGTGTAGTCAGAAGTCAAGTGTGCACCCTAGCCAGAGGGTAGCTGGGACCCAGCTTCTGATATGCAGCTAGACAGCCCAGGCTTCTAGTTTGCCACCAGGAGAAGAGGTTGCCTCCTGAGAAACCAAGTTCCTGTAAGAGTACAGAGCAGAGCCAAGTGTTATTCCAGCCAAACAGAGAGCTGAAGGGCAGAAGGATATATTTAAAGCAAGGAGACATATACCTGAGGAAGCTTTCCTTAACCAAGGATAAAGCCAGCAATAGGGCATACGGGCCTTGGGATAAAGACAGACAGGATTCTGAGGAAAAGTGCAGCCTGATCTGTAAGTGTTTAACCCTCTGAGTATCTTGCAAGAACATTGTGCCTGCCAATTGATGAAAAGCCTGCATGTTACTGCCTCTTAAATATGGAACTTTGACCAAAGACTGTGAATAGTTAACCGTTTCAGTAAAAGGAAGTTTTGGTTCACTGCAACTTGTGTTCCTCACTTATTACTACACAAATCGGTGTGCCACCGTTACCGGCACTGGCGTCATGAACTTTAAGGGATCTTGCCATCGGCACATTAAACCTGCAACATCCAGGGCACCTCACCTACCACCTGGCCTGGTCCCTATACACAGAGAGTGCCCCAGAGGATCCATGTGCCAGCCTCTCCATCACTGCTGTATGCCTGCCCAGGGTCTTCTATAAACTGTGAGTACCAAGAGCAACCCTCGTTCTGCCTATTAACCGTGACCTCACACTCGCTCACCCTGCAGGGCTGCATACTGCACAATGATCTGTTGATTGTAGCTAAAATATGCTGTCATCCTCTTGCCATGCAGCCTAAAGTGTAAAAAATTAAGCATATCTTATTGCCCGGCAGACCCTAACATAGTAACATAGTATATAAGGCCAAAAAAAGACATCTGTCTATCCAGTTCGGCCTGTTATCCTGCAAGTTGATCCAGAGGAAGGGGGAAAAACATTCCTTCCCGACTCCATTTAGGCAATCAGATAACTCCCTGGATCAACGACCCCTCTTTAGTAGCTATAGCCTGTAATATTATTACACTCTAGAAATACATCCAGGCCCCTCTTGAATTCCTTTATTGTACTCACCATCACCACCTCCTCAGGCAGAGAGTTCCATAGTCTCACTGCTCTTACCGTAAAGAATCCTCTTCTATGTTTGTGTACAAACCTTCTTTCCAGAGGATGTCCCCTTGTCACAGTCACAGTCCTGGGGATAAATAGATAATGGGAGAGATCTCTGTACTGACCCCTGATATATTTATACATAGTAATTAAATTTCTCCTCAGTCTTTGTTCTAAAGCGAATAACCCCAATGTTGATAATCTATCATTCCTGTAATTACTTTAGTTGCCCTCCTCTGAACCCTCTCCAGCTCTGCTATGTCTGCCTTATTCACAGGAGCCCAGAACTGTACACAGTACTCCATGTGTGGTATGACCAGTGATTTGTAAAGTGGTAGGACTATGTTCTCATCACGGGCATCTATGACCCTTTTGATGCAACCCATTATCTTATTGGCCTTGGCAGCAGCTGCCTGACACTGGTTTTTACAGCTTAGTTTGCTGTTCATTAAAATTCCTAGGTCCTTTTCCATGTCAGTGTTAGGGCTCTTTCACACCTGCGTTCTTTTCTTCCGGCATAGAGTTCCGTCGTCGGGGCTCTATGCCGGAAGAATCCTGATCAGTTTTATCCTAATGCATTCTGAATGGAGTGAAATCCGTTCAGGATGCATCAGGATATCTTCAGTTCTGGAACGGAACGTTTTTTGGCCGGAGAAAATACCGCAGCATGCTGCGCTTTTTGCTCTGGCCAAAAATCCTGAAGACTTGCCGCAAGGCCGGATCCGGAATTAATGCCCATTGAAAGGCATTGATCCGGATCCGGCCTTAAGCTAAACGTCGTTTCGGCGCATTGCCGCGTCCGACGTTTAGCTTTTTCTGAATGGTTACCATGGCTGCCGGGACGCTTAAGTCCTGGCAGCCATTGTAAAGTGTAGCGGGGAGCGGGAGAGCAGTATACTTACCGTCCGTGCGGCTTCCGGGGCGCTCCAGAGTGACGTCAGGGCGCCCCAAGCACATGGATCATGTGATCGCATGGCACCTCATCCATTCGCATGGGGCGCTCTGACGTCATTCTGGAGCGCTCCGGGAGCCGCGCGGACTGTAAGTATACTGCTCCCCCGCTCCCCGCTCCTACTATGGCAACCAGGACTTTAATAGCGTCCTGGCTGCCATAGTAACACTGAACGCATTTTGAAGACGGATCCGTCTTCAAATGCTTTCAGTACACTTGCGTTTTTCCGGATCCGGCGTGTAATTCCGCAAGTGGAGTACACGCCGGATCCGGACAACGCAAGTGTGAAAGAGGCCTTACCCAGTGTTTTACCATTTAGTATGTACGGGTGACTTGCATTATTCCTTCCCATGTGCATAACCTTACATTTTCAGTGTTAAACCTCATCTGCCACTTCTCTGCCCAAGCCTCCAATCTATTCAGATCCATTTGTAGCAGTATACTGTCTTCTTCCGTGTTAATTACTTTACACAGTTTAGTGTCATCTGCAAAAATTTATATTTTACTGTGCAAGCCTTCTACAAGATCATTAATAAATATATTGAAGCCTAGGTCCCAGTACTGACCCCTGAAGTATTCCGCTAGTGACAGTGGCCCAATCTGAGTGTGTACCATTAATAACCACCCTGTGTTTTCTATTACTGAGTAAGTTACTTACCCACATACAGATGTTTTCTCCCAGTCCGAGCATTCTCATTTTATATACTAACCTTTTATGTGGTACAGTGTCCAATGCTTCTGAGAAGTCCAGATATACGACATCCATTGATTCGCCGCTGTCAAGACTAGAACTTACCTCCTCATAGAAACTGATTAAATTAGTTTGACATGACCGATCCCTCATGAAGCCATGCTGATATGGTGTTATTTGCTTATTTTCATTGAGGTGCTCCAAGATAGCATCCCTTAGAAAACCTTCAAACAGTTTACCCACGACGGATGTTAAACTTACCAGCCTATAGTTTCCGGGCTCTGTTTTTGGACCCTTTTTTGAATATTGGCACCACATTTGCTATGCGCCAATCCTGTGGAACACTCCCTGTCAGTATAGAGTCCTTAAATACCAGAAATAAGGGTCTGGCTATGACATTACTTAATTCTCTTAGGATACGGGGGTGTATGCCATCCGGTCCTGGCGATTTGTCTATTTTAATCTTTTTAGGATGCCGCTGTACTTCTTCCTGCGTCAGACAGGGCACTTTAAATGGGGAATTTACTTTTACATTCTGCATGTCATCTGACAGTTTATTTTCTTAAGTGAATACAGTGGAAAAAAAATATTTAATAGCTTTGCTTTCTCCTCATTTCTCTCTGCAACTCCCCCCTCATTACTCTGTAGGGTGCCGACACCTTCAGATTTATACTTTTTACCATTTATATAATTGAAGAATATTTTAGGGTTAGTTTTGCTCTCTTTGGCAATTAATCTGTCGGCCTCTAGTTTGGCCGCTTTTATTTGTTTTTTACATATTCAATTTTTTTCCTTATAGTTTTTCAGTGCTTCCTCACAACCCTCCTGTTTTGGTGATTTAAATCCTTTCTTTTTGTCATTTATTGCCTTCTTTACAGTTCTATTTATCCACACTGGTTTCTTCTTGTTCCTTAACCTTTTATTCCCATAAGGTATGCACCTCTCACAATTAGATTTTAGGATGCTTTTGAAAATATCCAATTTTGTGGCTCTATTTTTATTTTTTAAGACTTTGTGGGGCTCTCTTAGTTGGCTAAATTTAGCTTTTTTGAAGTTTTTTTTTTTTTGTTCCTCCCTGAAGAAACACTCTTTTGAATGATAATTGGAAGGTTATTACTCTATGGTCACTATTTCCCAGGTGTCCCCCAACCTGCACATCTGTTGTCAGGTCTATTGGTTAAGTCCAGTATGGCCGTCCTTCTAGTCGGGTCCTGAACCAGTTGGGAAAGGTAATTGTCTTTGGTTATTGGCAAGAACCTGTTTACTTTATGAGATGTACAGGTTTCAGTTTCCCGGTCTATACCTGGGTAGTTGAAGTCCGTCCCCCATAATAACGACCTCATTATGATTTGCCGCCTCGTCCATCTTGTTTAGTAGTAGATTTTCTGTGGAGTCTGGTATATTAGGTGGTTTATAATAAACTCCAATTTGTATTTTATTATTGTTTTTGCCTCCATGTATCTCTACCTACAGTTACTCCACATGTTCATGTCCCTCACTTATATCTTCTCAGACTGTGGGCTTTAGACAGGACTTTACATAAAGGCAGACTCCTCCCCCTGTCCGGTTTTGGAGAGCCTTTCTAAACAGACTGTAACCCTGTACATTAACTGCCCAGTCATAACTATCATCCAGCCATGTGTCAGTTATTCCCACTATGTCATAGTCCTCCTCACACATCACTAATTCCAGTTCCCCAGTTTTATTAGTCAGGCTTCTGGCATTAGTATACATATATTCAAGAGGTTTATTTATATTTTGTACCCTACACCTTTCCTTCTGAACTGTTCTAGTCCCTCCCTCCATCCATTCCTCCCCCAGTCCCATTACCTTTCCCCGTTCTCTACCTGCACTATCTTCCCCTCCTATAATATAATTACCCTCCCCCAGTCCCTAGTTTAAACACTTCTCCAACCTTCTAGCCATCTTCTCCCCCAACACAGCTGCCCCTTACCCATTGAGGTGCTCTACGATAGAGCCTGTAGCCAAGAGAGAAGTCAGCCCAGTTCTCCAGGAACCCAAACCCCTCCTTCCTACACCAGTTCTTGAGCCACTTGTTAACCTCCCTAATCTCCCACTGCCTTTCTTGTGGGGCTCGTGGTATAGGCAATATTTCGGAAAATACTACCTTTGAGGTCCTTGCCCTAAGCTTTTGACCTAAATCCCTAAAATCTTTTCTAACTTTGTCTCTGGTTCCCCTCCCAGTAATCTGTCAATCCGATCCGCGATGTGTCGAATTCGAGCGCCAGGAAGACAACACACCGTTCAACGATCCCGGTCTTTGTGACAGATCGTCCTATCTGTACCCCTAATAATTGAGTCTCCCACTACAGCACCTGTCTGGCCTGCCCTGCTCTCCTGGTCCCCTGCTTACTGGAGCCGACATTGCCCTGACTGGCAGAGGAAGCGTCCGGCTGCAGCAGTGCTCTCTCTGAATTGACATCCCCATCACCTGCCAAACTTGTTGGGGTGTGACAGATCAGGGATAGCCTCCCTGGCACTCTTCCCTCTACCCCGCTTTCTAACTGTTACTCAGATAGCTACCTCATTTTCTCAGCCTCCTTGCTACCACCCTCCCCCACATCTACCCCAAAGAGTGCTTGCTCAGTTAGCAGCAAACTCTTATCCAAATTGTCAATGCCTCTCAGTGTTGAAACTCGCCCATTTAGATACTCGAATATTCCAAACGGGCAATTTGCTGACATTTTGAACAAATATAAGCACCCTCAAATGGCTACTAAAGGACTGCATACATTTGACAAGATGTGCACTGGACTGCGCTGTCAATAATGGAACACATACTAAATGGGGATTTTTAAGGGGTACATTGCCCAGCCAGCTGCCACTTACCACTATGGCCTAGTCTTGCATGTGTAGCTGCAGTCTCAATTTTTCTGGTGGCCTGACATGGCCGCAACTACTCTGTGGCCTCCAGAATTTCCTCTCCTGGCCCTGGCCTATTGATGTTTTACACTTTGAAATTGAGAGAGATCAATAGATGCTGTCATGTGCCTCTAATGATTTGTCGGGTGATATACAGAAACACACAGGGTGGGAGGCGGAATCAAACATTCGCATGTTGCGATACTGACCCGCCCCGAGTGCCGGGTTCATGATGCACTACGCCACGAGGGTAACGCAGGTGCAGTAAGCAGAGAGACACGCCGAGATGGAGCGATGCTCCATCTTTGATATAGCGCGGCGAGAGCACAAGGTAACTGAAGCTTATGGATTCCTGCGATCTGCGTTTTTCTTACAGGTGTGAATTGTGATTGAGCAAGCCATGGATGTTTTAACTACTATCACTATTGGGTGAAGCACGATTGCACTTTACATGAAGTACTAAGAAATTGAAGATAATCACGGATATGTGATGCACTTTACCTGAGAGTGTCAGAAGGTTGCTACACCATGAATTGTCACATGAGAATGAATTGTCTTTTTACTGAGTTTTTATATGCACCAGTGTGTAACTAATCAGGAAATTAGCACTGATTACTTCCTGCAATGTCTCTATATATGCACAGTCACTTTATTGTATGTTTCACTTGGCTTGATAATGGCTCTGTGAGAGAGCTGAAACATTGCCTGTATCAACATGTGTTGAATAAATATCAAATTTTTTCACTTTTTTATCCAAGGAGTGCTGTGTTATATTTATTTGGATTGTGTTTGGACCCCAGGACCAAGGGGATAACGCTGGCACCTGAACTGCTTGAAGCTAGGAGTGCTGCCCTGTGATTTTTTGGATATATTTATATATATATACAGTACAGACCAAAAGTTTGGACACACCTTCTCATTCAAAGAGTTTTCTTTATTTTCATGACTATGAAGGCATCAAAACTATGAATTAACACATGTGGAATTATATACACAACAAACAAGTGTGAAACAACTGAAAATATGTCATATTCTAGGTTCTTCAAAGTAGCCACCTTTTGCTTTGATTACTGCTTTGCACACTCTTGGCATTCTCTTGATGAGCTTCAAGAGGTAGTCCCCTGAAATGGTCTTCCAACAGTCTTGAAGGAGTTCCCAGAGGTGCTTAGCACTTGTTGGCCCTTTTGCCTTCACTCTGCGGTCCAGCTCACCCCAAACCATCTCGATTGGGTTCAGGTCCGGTGACTGTGGAGGCCAGGTTATATGGCGCAGCACCCCATCACTCTTCTTCATGGTGAAATAACCCTTACTTTCAAAGTTTTCCCAAGTTTTCGGCTGACTGACTGACCTTCATTTCTTAAAGTAATGATGGCCACTAGTTTTTCTTTACTTAGCTGATTTTTTCTTGCCATAATACAAATTCTAACAGTGTATTCAGTAGTACTATCAGCTGTGTATCCACCTGACTTCTCTTCAACGCCACTGATGGTCCCAACCCCATTTATAAGGCAAGAAATAGCACTTATTACACCTGACAGGGCACACCTATGAAGTGAAAACCATTTCAGGGGACTACCTCTTGAAGCTCATCAAGAGAATGCCAAGAGTGTGCAAAGCAGTAATCAAAGCAAAAGGTGGCTACTTTGAAGAACCTAGAATATGACATATTTTCAGTTGTTTCACACTTGTTTGTTATGTATATAATTCCACATGTGTTAATTCATAGTTTTGATGCCTTCATAGTCATGAAAATAAAGAAAACTCTTTGAATGAGAAGGTGTGTCCAAACATTTGGTCTGTACTGTATATATATATATATATATATATATTTTACAGGGCCGTTTCTAGAGCCGGGCGAGGGTGCATGGGGCGCATCACATCAACAAGCAAAAGGGGGCGCTTGTCACTGGTGTTTACAGCTGATCAGCAGCAGGGCCAGGACGCAACTAATGAGCGCTTCGGGGGGTGCTCAGTACATAAGGGGAGATGCTGTGGAGGATGGGGGTGCTCAGTGTATGAGGGGAGATACTGTGGAGGATGGGGGTGTTCAGTGTATGAGAGGAAATGCTGTGGAGGATGGGGGTGTTCAGTGTATGAGGGGAGATGCTGTGGAGGATGGGGGTGCTCAGTGTATGAGGGGAGATGGTATGGAGGATGGGGGTGTTCAGTGTATGAGGGGATATGCTGTGGAGGATGTGGGTGCTCAGTGTATGAGGGGATATGGTGTGGAGGATGTGTGTGCTCAGTGTATGAGGGGAGATGGTGTGGAGGATGGGGGTGCTCAGTGTATGAGGGGAGATACTGTGAAGGATGGAAGTGCTCAGTGTATGAGGGGAGATGGTGTGGAGGATGGGGGTGCTCAGTGTATGAGGAGAGATGCTGTGGAGGATGTGGGTGCTCAGTGTATGAGGGGAGATGGTGTGGAGGATAGGGGTGCTCAGTGTATGAGGGGAGATGCTGTGGAGGATGGGGTGCTCAGTGTATGAGGGGAGATGGTGTGGAGGATGGGGGTGCTCAGTGTATGAGGAGAGATGCTGTGGAGGATGTGGGTGCTCAGTGTATGAGGGGAGATGGTGTGGAGGATAGGGGTGCTCAGTGTATGAGGGGAGATGCTGTGGAGGATGGGGTGCTCAGTGTATGAGGGGAGATGGTGTGGAGGATGTGGGTGCTCAGTGTATGAGGGGAGATATTGTGGAGGATGGGGGTGCTCAGTGTATGAGGGGAGATGGTGTGGAGGATGGGGGTGCTCAGTGTATGAGGGGAGATGGTGTGGAAGATGTGGGTGCTCAGTGTATGAGGGGAGATGCTGTGGAGGATGGGGGTGCTCAGTGTATGAGGGGAGATGCTGTGGAGGATGGGGGTGTTCAGTGTATGAGGGGAGATACTGTGGAGGATGGTGGTGTTCAGTGTATGAGGGGAGATGCTGTGGAGGATGTGGGTGCTCAGTGTATGAGGGGAGATACTGTGGAGGATGGAAGTGCTCAGTGTATGAGGGGAGATATTGTGGAGGATGGGGGTGCTCAGTGTATGAGGGGAGATATTGTGGAGGATGGGGGTGCTCAGTGTATGAGGGGAGATGGTGTGGAGGATGGGGGTGCTCAGTGTATGAGGGGAGATGGTGTGGAGGATGGGGGTGCTCAGTGTATGAGGGGAGATGCTGTGGAGGATGGGGGTGCTCAGTGTATGAGGGGAGATACTGTGTAGGGTGGGGGTGTTCAGTGTATGAGGGGAGATGCTGTGGAGGATGGGGGTGCTCAGTGTATGAGGGGATATGGTGTGGAGGATGGGGGTGCTCAGTGTATAAGGGGAGATGGTGTGGAGGATGAGGGTGCTCAGTGTATGAGAGGAAATGCTGTGGAGGATGGGGTGCTCAGTGTATGAGGGGAGATACTGTGGAGGGTGGGGGTGTTCAGTGTATGAGGGGATATGCTGTGGAGGATGTGGGTGCTCAGTGTATGAGGGGAGAAGGTGTGGAGGATGGGAGTGCTCAGTGTATGAGGGGAAATGCTTTGGAGGATGGGGGTGCTCAGTGTATGAGGGGAGATACTGTGGAGGATGGGGGTGTTCAGTGTATGAGAGGAAATGCTGTGGAGGATGGGGGTGCTCAGTGTATGAGGGGAGATACTGTGGAGGATGGGGGTGCTCAGTGTATGAGGGGAGATACTGTGAAGGATGGAAGTGCTCAGTGTATGAGGGGAGATGCTGTGGAAGATGTGGGTGCTCAGTGTATGAGGGGAGATGCTGTGGAAGATGTGGGTGCTCAGTGTATGAGGGGAGATGCTGTGTAGGGTGGGGGTGCTCAGTGTATGAGGGGAAATGCTGTGGAGGATGGGGGTGCTCATTGTATGAGGGGAGATGGTGTGGATGATGGGGTTGCTCAGTGTATGAGGGGAGATGCTGTGGAGGATGGGGGTGCTCAGTGTATGAGGGGAGATACTGTGTAGGGTGGGGGTGCTCAGTGTATGAGGGGAGATGCTGTGGAGGATGGGGGTGCTCAGTGTATGAGGGGAGATGGTGTGGAGGATGGGGGTGCTCAGTGTATGAGGGGAGATGGTGTGGAGGATGGGGGTGCTCAGTGTATGAGGGGAGATGGTGTGGAGGATGGGGGTGCTCAGTGTATGAGGGGAGATGCTATGGAGGATGGGGGTGCTCAGTGTATGAGGGGAGATGCTATGGAGGATGGGGGTGCTCAGTGTATGAGGGGAGATGCTATGGAGGATGGGGGTGCTCAGTGTATGAGGGGAGATACTGTGGAGGATGGAAGTGCTCAGTGTATGAGGGGAGATCCTGTGGAAGATGGAAGTGCTCAGTGTATGAGGGGAGATGCTGTGGAAGATGTGGGTGCTCAGTGTATGAGGGGAGATGCTGTGGAGGATGGGGGTGCTCAGTGTATGAGGGGAGATATTGTAGAGGATGGGGGTGCTCAGTGTATGAGGGGTGATACTGTGGAGGATGGAAGTGCTCAGTGTATGAGGGGAGATGCTGTGGAAGATGTGGGTGCTCAGTGTATGAGGGGAGATGCTGTGAAGGATGGGGGTGCTCAGTGTATGAGGGGAGATATTGTAGAGGATGGGGGTGCTCAGTGTATGAGGGGAGATGGTGTGGAGGATGGGGGTGCTCAGTGTATGAGGGGAGATACTGTGGAGGATGGAAGTGTTCAGTGTATGAGGGGAGATATTGTGGAGGATGTGGATGCTCAGTGTATGAGGGGAGATGCTATGGAGGATGGGGGTGCTCAGTGTATGAGGGGAGATGGTGTGGAGGATGGGGATGCTCAATGTATGAGGGGAGATATTGTGGAGGATGGAAGTGCTCAGTGTATGAGGGGAGATGCTGTGGAAGATGTGGGTGCTCAGTGTAAGGGGAGATGCTGTGGAGGATGGGGGTGCTCAGTGTATGAGGGGAGATATTGTAGAGGATGGGGGTGCTTAGTGTATGAGGAGAGATGCTATGGAGGATGGGGGTGTTCAGTGTATGAGGGGAGATACTGTGGAGGATGGAAGTGCTCAGTGTATGAGGGGAGATGCTGTGGAAGATGTGTGTGCTCAGTGTATGAGGGGAGATGCTGTGGAGGATGGGGGTGCTCAGTGTATGAGGGAAGATATTGTAGAGGATGGGGGTGCTCAGTGTATGAGGGAAGATATTGTAGAGGATGGGGGTGCTCAGTGTATGAGGGGAGATGCTATGGAGGATAGGGGTGCTTAATGTATGAGGGGAGATGCTGTGGAGGATGGGGGTGCTCAGTGTAATTTTGGGATCTCATGTGAGCTCTGTGTCAAGAACGGTTTATCCAGCCATGTGAAATTCATTTTCTAAAACTGATTTGAATGTGATAATAAAAGTAGTGATACATCTCTGATCCCTGCCGCACTCCTTCCACTACTTCCCGTATCCTCGCTGAGACCACTGCAGCCAGTGATTGAGAAGTGAGCGATGGGATCAAAAAAGTTTCACTACTTTTATTATTTTATCATGTTCTCAGCAGTTTTAAAGTAAACTAATGTAGGCACATGGGGCAGCAGAGGGCATAGAATTGGTGGACACTACAGGGAGGCAGTGTTAAAAGGGGCAACTATATAGGGAGGTTATTTGCTATAGAGGGTAGGGGTGGACTGCAGAATCAACAAGACAAAGTCAAAGGTGTGGCAGGTGCAGCATTATGAAATGCCTTTTGCGCTGTGGCATTAGAAGAATTTTGATATCTCTGACTTTTAGTCTAACCAGACTGTCTATTACTCTGAAATTCCTCTAGCGCCATTCTATGGAAACAGTAGGTTTAAAGAGCACACCAAATGCTTCAAATAACTTCTTTATTAACTTCAACTTTTCTTCATATATAACACTGCCGCCTCCGAAGCAGATAGTCCATGTACATAACACGTGTTGAAAAGATATCACAAAATGGCGGTATGCATAAGATGGTGGTTCAACTGTTCAATCTTGTCATTCAACATAAAATAGTGGATATATGTCTCTTTTCAGTATCTGTACTCTCACTTTAAGTTATTAAATGTCACGGCTGAGGATGGGGAATACCCTCAGCCGTGCTGTATCAGCAGATGGAGTGGTCGCTGCGCGACCAGGACAACAGGATTAGGGAGCTGGTGACCTCCTAATCGCATCCCTAACCTGACCCTGACTCCTAGCTACATGAGCCGACCTTGATGGTAGGAGGGCTCATGCTCCGGAACCTAGAAGTCCCTGCTAGCCCTCAAGATGGCCCTAAACTAGGAGCTGGGTAGACAGCCCGTTCCTCCTGGACACGGAGGAACAGGAGTCTAAAGTGGCCAAGTAACACAGACAGGGGAACATAAACAGACATATGGCAGTGACAGGTAAGTGAGCCTAGTACCACACTTATCTGCCACAGACACACAACCTGGAACCCAAGTGCTGCTGTCCACAAACACCAAAGACAGAGCACACCACACACATCACAGGAAACCAGGAAACCATATGCTGCAATAAGAAAAGACCTACAAACATCTACCAAACACCATACATGAAGTAAACACACATCTTCATAAACATAGTGAATCACAATTTATGACCACAAGGGTGGCCCTCACTGGCAGATGGAAATGTGACCAGGAGAGTTCCTCCAGCTTACAACAAGGCTGGAGTACCCCTCAGACATCATGTCTTAACTGAGGCTTTATAGCCCATGCAGCCACACCCACAATCGGACACATCCAGTGCGCACACACACTAGGAAGGAAGTTAACCCTTCCAACACCAGGTGAGGGAAGACATCAACTTAAAGGGAAAGTGTCCAACACCTAAGTCACACTGTGGCTGTTGCCGCAAGCAATGACATGGGTGGCAACCGTGTCCTGGGAGTCAGCCCGAAGGCCGGGACACTGCCACCACATGTACACAACAACCAAACGTTGCCACGGGCAACCACAGTGAGGGGAAGATGTCAGTGCACACCAAACATAAGACAGAGTGCACACAGACATACATAAGTGCATACATACAGACACACAAACTCCAAAGGGACCGCACACAAACCTGTTGTCCGCGGCAACCGCACTTGAGGCAAACTACATCAAGCCTCAAGCTGCGGTTGAAACAACAACCCAAACCGCGGGCAACTGTATGCGGCTCCCAAGGAGTCACGGCCAGAACCGTGGCCGTGACATTTAAGCACTTTTTGATGTCTCTGAGAGGTATATCTGAGGTCTAACTAAAAGTTCAACTTGCTGAATTTGGTTGCAATTTGCAGTATGCAGTTAGCAGTAACTATTTGCAGATTGGTTGAGTATGATCTGGTATGGTTGTATGCAATTTGGATTGCAATATGGAATTTGAATTCGCAACTGTGAACTTTGTAGTTTGCAATTAGTGGAACTGTAAGTAAACACACATATAATTGGTTCAGTATACAGTTCAAATCACTATATTAACAGTAGGAACATTATATTACTGTTTTGAATACCTATTTTGGCCTCTCTGCTTCCAAAAAACACAGCTCTTACTGGATTGAATGTCTGTTCAGCTTCTCTCTATGGTGAATAAAAATTTCTAGCAGCTCCTGCTAGGGAATTTCCCACACAGGCTGTGTGTGAGGCTGGCTGTGATTGGCCAAGACTCCTGCTGTGTCTGAGACTGTCTGTGATTGGTCTAGACTCCTGCCCAGCAACAACAGTTTAACTCTATGCTTTCTATTGTTTCTGCTGTGTCATTGAGCTTACCTCACATAAATATAATGAATCTTAAAGGCATATTATCTTTTCTGCTTCTGTGAACACAATATATATATATATATATATATATATATATATAACAGTTATATGACATCCAAACATGAAGTCACTGTAAATAACTCTGCTTTTGTCTTTAACACACAAACACAGGAACTGTATTAACCCCTTCTACCCCGGGCCAGTTTTCGCTCTTCTGCCCAGGCCATTTTTTGTAAATCTGACATGTGTCACTTTATGTGGTAAAAGCTTTGGAACACTTTTACTTATCCAAGCCATTCTGAGATTGTTTTCTCGTGACACATTGTACTTCATGATAGTCAGAAATTTGAGTCAATATATTTCACCTTTATTTGTGAAAAAATCCCAAATTTACCAAAAATTTAGAAAAATGTATTACTTTAATAATTATTACTTTACATTTCCCATATGTCTACTTCATGTTTGGATCATTTTGAAAATTACATTTTATTTTTTGGGGACGTTAGAAGGCTTAGAAGTTTGTAAGCAAATCTTGAAATTTTTCGGAAAATTTCCAAAACCCACTTTTTAAGGACCTGTTCAGGTCTGAAGTCACTTTATAAGTCTTACATAATATAAACCACCCAAAAATGACCCCATTTTAGAAACTACACCCCTCAAAGTATACAAAACTGATTTTACAAACTTTGTTAACCCTTTAGGTGTTCCACAAGAATTAATGAAAAATGGAGATGAAATTTCAGAATTTTACTTTTTTGGCAGATTTTACATTTTAATCATTATTTTCCAGTAGCAAAGCAAGGGGTTAACAGCCAAACAAAACGTAATATTTATTACCCTGATTCTGCGGTTTACAGAAACACCCCACATGTGGTCGTAAACTGCTGTATGGCCACATGGCAGGGCACAGTAGGAAAGGAACGCCATATGATTTTTGGAAGGCAGATGTAGCTGAACTGGTTTTTAGATGCCATGTCCCATTTGAAGCACCCCTGATGCACCCTTACAGTAGAAACTCAAAAAAGTTACCACATTTTGGAAACTACGGGATAAGGTGCTAGTTTTGTTGTTATTATTTTGGGGTACATATGATTTTTAATTGCTGTATAATACGTTTTTGTGAGGCAAGGTGTTTTGGCACAGTTTTTATTTTTTATTTTTAACAACATTCATCTGACAGGTTAGATCATGCACTATTATTATAGAGCAGGTTGTTACGGACACAATGATATCAAATATGTCTACTTTCTATCACGTTTGTTTCAGTTTTACATAATATAGCATTTTTGAAAACAAAAATTAGGTTTTTGTATCTCCATTTTTTGAACGCCCTATTTTTTTTATTTTTCTGCTGATCGTCTTGTGCAGGGGCTCGTTTTTTGCAGGAAGAGTTGACGTTTTTATTGGCACCATTTTCAGGTACATATGATTTTTTGATCATTCATTATTACACTTTATGGGGCAAGGTGACCAAAAAATTGATTGTTTTGGCGCAGTTTTTATTTATTTATTTTTACAGCATTTACCTGGGGGATTAGGTCATGTAACTTTTTTATATAGCAGATCGTTACGGACGTGGCAATACCTAATATGTCAACTTTTTATTATTTATTTCAGTTTTACACAATAATAGCATTTTTTAAACCGAAATAATGATATTTTAGTGTATCCATAGTCTCTAGGTGCTGCAGCAACGCCCCACTAGCACCTGGAGGCTCATTTGCATATTATAAAAGTCATTATTTATCGCGAACGGCGGCAGGCAGGGAGATATAAGTCACACAGTTATGTTCTGCTGACATTAGCACATCGCTAATGTCAGCCAGCTACATAACGATTTTTCTTATGACAGAAACCCTTTAATGTATGATTTCCACCTATCATACATCCGGGCAAACTTTTTCTCTTTTAATTCTGCTTCTTGATCCAAATTTTCCAGCATCTTTGAGGTCGGTTTTCTGGCATGTGATGAACGTCTTAGTTCATTTGTTTGGACTAGATTTGTCTGAGGCAAGACTAATGCTGCATCAGACTCTTCTAACTCAGACAAGTTCTCTTGCTCTTCCCCCTCTACTCTATCTATCTTTGTATCCTCTAACAGTGGCATGGTAATACTAAGCTCAGACATTTTACTTTAAATACTACAATCAATACGAATATTAAGATGCCTTTCACTTTAAATGCAATATTGACAAATTCTGAAATAAATGACTTTCACTTTAAATGTAACAGCGATAAATGCAGGCAATAAATTACTTACTTTAAATGCGCTAGCAATAGATGCAGGCAATAAATTACTTTAACTTTAAATGCAATAGAGTCCATGTATTACAAACTGTCCTTTTTCTCTTTATGCCAAAACCTATGTGCAATGATAAGTAATAAAAGGAAAGCTCTGACCTTATTCTGAAGAGCAGGAACAAATGTCAGTCTTAAAGGAGACGTGTCTTTTCTTGCTGTGATGTGATGCTCTGCGCTGACTTGCGATACTCTGCGATGACTTGCGATGCTCTGCGATGACTTGCGATGCTCTGTGCAGACTTGCGATGCGCTGGCTTTGATACACTGCTTGCAGGCTTTGGGCCTAGTGGCGGGAAACTAGCTGACTGCAGTACGTGGTCTCTCCGTGGATAGCGGTGTGGGCTCTGTAGCTCTGGACTTTGGCCTCCCACCATGCGTCTCTTTCTCTCTCTAAGGATCGCAGGAGGCTTGGCGCTCTTTTTCTGACTATTTTGCCTTTGCCGTTCTGCTACTTTTAGAGTCGGCTGCAGTTTAACTAATGCACACTTTCTATGGCCTCTATGGTAGCTCCGCTGAGGTGTCTTTGTTTGCTCACTCAGGGAACAGTTGCTGCGCGGCGGTATATACTGGCACTCTGCTGCTCTAATGCACTCTTTTATGTGCAAGTTAAGGAGCGCTATCGCTTCGCCCTCTGAGGGTAATAGTTCCACTGTGCCACAGCGCAAAAGGCACTTCATAGTGCTGCACCTGCCACAAAAGGTATAAGCTGAATTTCCTGGTCCCTAATGCAAAATCGGTAACAGACCTCCTCTACCCCGTGCCATTTATTAATACTGGTGTCTTTTTATGTGGCAGAGGGGGCTGCGCACCCCTGGCCGAAGATACGTGCGCATAAGCTTCTGGAAACAAACTGAAAAGAAAAGGAAAGTGAACAAACTGAGATCTGTGGAGACTTTAAACGTAAATAGGGGGGGGGGGGGGGGGGCGCTTTTGTATGGTTCGCCCTGTTGGCAAAATTCCCTAGAAACTGCTATATATATATATATATATATATATATATATATATATATATACAGTACAGACCAAAAGTTTGGACACACCTTCTCATTCAAAGACTTTTCTTTATTTTCATGACTATGAAAATTGTAGATTCACACTGAAGGCATCAAAACTATGAATTAACACATGTGGAATTATATACATAACAAACAAGTGTGAAACAACTGAAAATATGTCATATTCTAGGTTCTTCAAAGTAGCCACCTTTTGCTTTGATTACTGCTTTGCACACTCTTGGCATTCTCTTGATGAGCTTCAAGAGGTAGTCCCCTGAAATGGTTTTGACTTCACAGGTGTGCCCTGTCAGGTTTAATAAGTGGGATTTCTTGCCTTATAAATGGGGTTGGGACCATCAGTTGCGTTGAGGAGAAGTCAGGTGGATACACAGCTGATAGTCCTACTGAATAGACTGTTAGAATTTGTATTATGGCAAGAAAAAAGCAGCTAAGTAAAGAAAAATTAGTGGCCATCATTACTTTAAGAAATTAAGGTCAGTCAGTCAGCCGAAAAATTGGGAAAACTTTGAAAGTAAGGGCTATTTGACCATGAAGGAGAGTGATGGGGTGCTGCGCCAGATGACCTGGCCTCCACAGTCACCGGACCTGAACCCAATTGAGATGGTTTGGGGTGAGCTGGACCGCAGAGTGAGGCAAAAGGGCCAACAAGTGCTAAGCATCTCTGGGAACTCCTTCAAGACTGTTGGAAGACCATTTCAGGGGACTAGCTCTTGAAGCTCATCAAGAGAATGCCAAGAGTGTGCAAAGCAGTAATCAAAGCAAAAGGTGGCTACTTTGAAGAACCTAGAATATGACATATTTTCAGTTGTTTCACACTTGTTTGTTATGTATATAATTCCACATGTGTTAATTCATAGTTTTGATGCCTTCATAGTCATGAAAATAAAGAAAACTCTTTGAATGAGAAGGTGTGTCCAAACTTTTGGTCTGTACTGTATATATATATATATATATATATATATATATACAGATGTTGCCCCACCAACCATCAGAGAACATTGAAAACAATCCTTACAGTTATACAATAAAAGGGCATCCAATATAAATGGGCCTTCCCCTTCAGATTTAATTTTCCAGTGCCACAATAGGTCCCATTCCTGTATTAAACCAGTTGGATCTCCTGCCTACTAGCCCAGAACCTAAAAGACCAGATATAACTCTTACACTTCTGTGTACCAAAGTGACCAGACTCACCAAGCTTCGCAGGGCCTCTCCACCTGAGAGCAGAGTTGCTGTGTGGACTGTAGATCTTCCTTTCATAGAGAGTTCAACTTAGTCCCCCACTAGAGGGACTCTATACCAGGCTTAGGACTGCTGGTCTCCTTGCCGGTCACCTGTGGACATTAGAATCCTTGTAAAAACTTCAGGGGTCAAGACAGTCTATATTACATTGTTTAGATATTAACCCTGAAAAAAATATCCTTTGTTTTCATTACTTGTTCTTACATGGTTGCTTTAAATGTGCTGTTTCATCTCATCCATACTTGGGGTTCCCAACTTCGATGTATTCAGCTTAGGCCACTTTCACACTAGCGTTTTGGCTTTCCGTTTGTGAGATCCGTTCAGGGCTCTCAAAGCGGTCCAAAACTGATCAGTTTTGCCCTAATACATTCTGAAAGGAAAAGGATCCGCTTAGAATGCATCAGTTTGCCTCCGTTCAGTCTCCATTCTGCCTGCAGCGTTTTGCTGTCCACCTGACGAAGCGGAGCCAAACACAATAGAAAACGGATCTGGCACAATAGAAAACGGATCCGTCCCCCATTGACTTTCAATGGTGTTCAAGACGGATCCGTCATGGCTATAGAAGACCTAATACAACCAGATCTGTTCATGACGGAGGCATGCGGTTGTATCATTGTAACGGAAGGGAAGCGTTTTTGCACATCTATGACGGATCCGCAAAAAATGCTAGTGGGAAAGTAGCCTTACAGTGTTAATTAATGCCTCATTCACATTTCCGTGTCCGTGATAAAATCCATGATAGGATGGTCAGTGATTCATCCATGAAGATGTCCATGAAGGATCCGTGTTTGGTCCGTGTGTCCATTTTTTGCTCTCCATGTGTCATCATTCCACAGACACTGCACAGCTCAAACTTTATTTTTATAACATCTTCCCCTAATGGTCATGAAACATGGATGGCATTGGTGTTGCGTCTGTGTTTTTCATAGAATATAATGGGCATGATGGATCTGTGAACACGGACAAAATAGAGCATGCTTTCGTGCTTAAACCACGGACAGTGCTAAAACATGGATGTGGGAATACACACATTAAAATGAATGGGTAAGTGTGCTGCCCATGGAGAATGGCCAAAACGTGCCTCCTTACTTCCAAAATAGACAAAACACGGATACATTCATGGATGAACATTTCCTTAAGAGGTACAAAAACGCAGGGGCAGACTGGGAATTTAAGGTGGCCCTGGAAAAAAAACTAAAAGTTGCCCAGTGTTGTAGGCAGGTCCAAATTTACAGAAGGCGGGGAAACACAAGTAGGCAGTTTCAAGAGAAGGATGTGGAGCCAACAATGCCTTTTTTACAGCATATAATACCGCCCCAGCAGAACCAAATATCACAGTGCAGCTCAAAATACTGCCCCAGCAGAACCAAATACCACAGTGCAGCACAAAATACCGCTGCGGTATTCAACTGTATCACTGTCCCAGGGACAGTGATACAGTTGAGTTCAGGAGGGCACCTGTAGCCACTGGCCAAGGTCCTAGCATTAAAGGGGTTGTCTCACTTCAGCGAATGGCATTTATCATGTAGATGCAGTTAATACAAGGCGCTTCCTAATGTATTGTTATTATCCATATTATCTCCTTTGCTGGTTGGAGTAATTTTTCCATCACATTATACACTGCTCGTTTCCATGGTTACGACCACCCTGCAATCCATCAGCGGTGGTCATGCTTGAACACTATAGGAAAAAGCACCAGCCTCTCTGGTGGCTGGGACCATGGAAGTGCGCATAGTCCAGCACTTTTTCCTATAGTGTCCAAGTGCGACCACCACTGATGGATTGCAGGGTGGTCGTAACCATAGAAACAAGCAGTGTATAATGTGATGGAAAAATGGATCCAGCCAGCAAAGCAAGCAATATGGATAATAACAATACATTAGGAAGTGCCTTTTATTAACTTTATCTATGTGATAAATGCTATTTGCTGAGGTGAGACAACCCCTTTAATTATGTCTGAGAGCATCAGATCGTTATGTACCCTGCCGGCAGCCATGAGTCAGCCCCCTGGGCATCGGGCAACCGGAAAATTTTCCTGTAGGGTCTACAGTATGACCAGTCCGTCCCTGCATACACAGAATATAATTGTATGGCACCTGCTATATCTTATTTATTATAATTAGGGATGAGCGAATCGACTTCGGATGAAACATCCAAAATCGATTTGCATAAATCTTTATTTCAATACTGTACGGAGCGAGTGCTCCGTACAGTATTAGAATGTATTGGCTCCGATGAGCTGAAGCTATTACTACGCGAAGTCTCGCGAGACATAATAACCGGAGATGCGGAATGGTTCGGAATGGAAGCATGGAACGGAACCCTACAGAAGCACTACGGAGGGCTTCCATGGGGTTTCGTCCCGTACTTCCGTTCCGCAAAAAGATAGAACATGTCCTTTGTACCTTGGAACCGAACCCGAGTTCGGGAAATGTTATTTTACAGTATAAATCAATTTCTGAAGTTATTATGTGAAGTCTGACGAGACTTTGCGTAGTAATAACTTCGGCTCATCGGAGCCAATACATTGTAATGCTGTATGGAGCGCTCGCTCTGTACAGTATTGAAACAAAGTTTTATGCGAATTGACTTTGGATGTTTCGGAGCCAATACATACTAATACTGTACGGAAGTCGATTCGCTCATCCCTAATTATAATGGTAGAGGGTGATAGATCATCCTTCGAAAAGTCTTTTGGTCTATAAAATTGGCTTTCAGGTAATGCATGAGCTGCACCACTGCACCGTTTTTAGCCATGTTCCCAGACAGAAAAATGTCCGCCTAGCAAGTCAAAGCCTCTCCTCATATCCATCTATTACAAATACATGGCACATGTCATATTCTGCATCTTCTGATACAAATTCTTGCCTGCCCCACCTTTAACAAAAGACTGTGTATATGTCTTTTGCTAGTGAAGCCAGTTACATCGGCACGCACAGTAGGGATGTATCCAGCGCTGAACAGCCCAGGCGGTCGGCAGAAATGAAATGGGGCATTGACAGGAAAACATTTTTTCGCCAAGGGCAGTAACATTATCTGCGCGCATTTCCAATCTGTACAGTAGATCCTCAGTGAAACTCGCACTTTGCTATATCGCCGAATATCTGCCTCTTCAGATGGCTTATACGAGATGACCACTCAGCACTCGTCAAGATTTATTCCTGACGGACGGCAGCAGATGATTGCAGCACTGCTTAACCTTGGAAAGTTGAGCCTGCTCCCTGAGCCGAGTATTAGTCTATTTCTACTGCCGGGAGAGATTTGGGAAGGGTTAATTAAAGCACTTTTAAAAGCATGGCAGAATGTGCAGGTGAAAGGGCGGGAATAAAAATGTGCTGAGACAGAAATGGCAGGAAACAGCTGACACTCGACTCCCAGCTGACGTCAGCCCGCACCCTATCCATTCCTCTGCGGGAATACAAGATTAGCGTCTCTGTTCTCCTCCAGCACCTTCCTTCCCGCTCATTGCTATCATGTAACCGGCCATGGAAATATTTCTGCTGTAGCTAATAATAGGAGTTATGCCTCACGGTTATGTAATACTGGATATACATTTGTAGCGCTTGCTCTGTCTCCTCAATGACATAATGGCATGAAGTGAACACAATGATGAGAGTAGCTTCCTGGGGGGAACCAATATGTAACGATTGAAATTAAACGTGATAGTCTTGCCGTGAGCTCACACTATGGGTGGAGATTTATCAAAACTGCTGTAAAGGAAAACTGGCTTAGTTGTCCATATCAACCAATCAGAATCCACCTTTCATTTTCCAAAGGAGCTCTGAAAATGAAAAGGTGGTTGCATTGAGAAACTAAGTGCTCTTTCACACGAGCGGATCCCGTGCATGGAATCCGCTGCGTGAAAGAGTGCCAAGCCCTGTTCCGGACAGCAGAGACACGGAGCATTTACATGATTGATAATGCTCTTTGCCTCTCTGTGACAACTTTATCTCACTGTGATTTTGTAGTAAAAAGATCACAGAGAGGCACAGAGTATTATCAATCATGTTACTGCTCCGTGTCTCTGCTGTCCGGAGTGGGGCTTGGCTGTCTTTCACGCAGCAAATTACCCACAGGGCATCAGCTCGTGTGAAAGAGCCCTAAGGCATCTTTCACATCGGTGTTTTTGCTGCATCCATCGTGGATCAGCAAAAATGCTTAGTTAAGATAATACAACCGGTTGCATCCGCTATGAATGAATCCGGTTGTATTATTTCTAAAATAGCCATGACGTTTTCTTTTGTGTCCGAGAAAACGGATCCAGCACGATTGACTTACATTGTGTTTCATTCCGGATCCGTCTAGATCAGTATCCCATGATGCAGTCAAAAACGCTACTTGCAGCGTTTTTTTTTTCTGGCAGGGGAACGCAACCAAATGGAACGGCTTGCATTCTGGTGCATTCCGTTCACCTTAGTTTGGTCCCCATTTACAATGAATGGAGACAAAAATGAAGCACTTTTATCCGCTATTGAAATCCTATGACGGATCTCAATATCGGAAAGGAAAAGCGCAAATGTGGAAGTAGCTAAGCCAGTTTTCCTTTGCACCGGTTTTGATTAATCTCCCCCATGAGCGCTGCACTACCCACCCACTTCTTGTTAGTCTCAATCAATAAAAGAAAAGGGTGTATGCTGCTCTTTTCAACAGTCTCAATGGGAACTAGGTGATATATATCTCACTTGGAAACCTCCCCAGGTTCACATTAGGGGCCATTTACAAACATTTTTACACCAGCTTTTGGCATAAAAAAATGTAAAAATGCAAGACCCTCTTTTGCACCACGTTTGACATTTGGGAGTGGTGAGGGTGTGACAGGGGCAGAAATATTGCCCCCGACAGATTTAGGCCCCTTGCAGACGAACGTTCCTCCTGCAGCGAATCCGCATCACAGCACCCGGCCTGACCTCCCAGCACTGACGGGATTCACATAGCATTATATTTATTTATGATGCTATGTAATCCTTACAGTTCTGGAATGTATTGGATAACACTGGCAGCATTATGCCAGGGTTATCCAATTCTGGAGGTCAGGCTGGGAGCTGCGCTACGGACTCGCTGCTGAAGGAATGCTCGTCTGCAACGGGCCTTACTAATATTTATGCCTGGAAATAGGCATAAAAGTTGGTAAAAAAACATAGAAAGTAAAGTAGATTTAACTCCGGGAGCATCTGGACTGCTGGAGGTGCACGTCATCATAAATTAGGCACATCCTCCAGCACAAAGGAGACATAAAGACCGGTATAAAAAGGTGGTCTTTGTAAATAAGTTCCATTGAGACTGCTGCAAAGAGCTGCGTCATAGGAATAATGTAACCATTATGTTTTATATCTATGAACTCTATGGGATTCCCTTAGGCCCCTTTCACACGAGCGAGTTTTCTGAATTGAATGCATTGCACCCGCACTAAATCCTGACCCATTCATTTCTATGGGTCTGTGCACATGAGAGTTGCTTTTTATTCATCATCTTTGTGTTACGTGAAAATCGCTGCATCTTCTATATTCTGCGTTTTTCACGCAGCCCTGGTCACTAGAAGTGAATGGGGCTTCAGTGAAAAACGCATTGCATCCCGATGTACCGTAATCCAGATGCAAAGCGTTTTTCACTAATGATTGCTAGGAGATGTTATTTGTAATTCTTCCGTTTTTTTTCACGTGTGAAAAAACGCATCAAAATTGATAGCATCTGTGTGAAAAAACTGAAACACTGAATGCAATCACAGACAAAACTGACTACGCTAGTCTGCAAAACCATCAGGTTTTTTCCCTGAACAGATCCAGACACAATCCGTATCGTTTGTGTAAAAGAGGCCTTATGATATATTGATCCGGAAATTATATCACTGCTTATGTTATACGTATTTTGTCTATTTCTTCTTTAGTCAAAAACACGTGAAAATCTTAGAACATACTTTTATTATACTTTTGTCAGACCCAGAACACATCAAGAAACATTCATACTTCACAGCCCTTCGTGACCCAAAGCTGATGTGCACTGATTCAGTAGAAAAAAATAAGCCACTTCAAAGTCCAGCCTCCGGCCATTCTGTCTGAGACTCATTTATCGAGACCATCTAAAGGATCCTTATATCAGTGCTTGGATGAACCACATTGATGTCTTAGGCTGAGTTCACACTTAAGTTATTTGGTCAATTATTTCCATCAGTTATTGTGAGCCAAAGCCGGTAGTAAAGCTTGCTCAGATACAGTCCTGATCAAAAGTTTAAGACCACTTGAAAAATGGCAAAAAATCATATTTAGCATGGCTGGATCTTAACAAGGTTCCAAGTAGAGCTTCAACATGCAACAAGAAGAAATGGGAGTGAGACAAAACATTTTTTGAGCATTCAATTTAATGAAAACAACTAATAAACTGAAACAGGCTGTTTTTCAGCTGATCAAAGGTTTAGGACCACACTTCCAAAAAAAAACTAAACCCCCCCAAAACAGAAATCCAACTTCCAAACATGAACTCAGTAATGAGTAGCTCCGCCGTTATTGTTTATCACTTCCAAAATTCGTTTCGGCATGCTTGATGCCAGCGTTACCATGAGGTGAGTGGGAACATTTCTCCAAGTGGTAAAGACGGCCGCACGAAGGCCATCTACTGTCTGGAACTGTTGTCCATTTTTGTAAACTTCCCTTGCCATCCATCCCCAAAGGTTCTCAATTGGATTTAGATCAGGGGAACACGCAGGATGGGCCAAAAGAGTGATGTTATTCTCCTGGAAGAAGTCCCTTGTCCTGCTGGCATTGTGTACTGTAACGTTTTCCTGTTGAAAAACCCAGTCGTTACCACACAGACGAGGACCCTCAGTCATGAGGAATGCTCTCTGCAACATCTGGACATAGCCAGCGGCCGTTTGACGCCCCTGCACTTCCTGAAGCTCCATTGTTCCACTGAAGGAAAAAGCACCACAGACCATTATGGCGCCCCTCCACTGTGGCGTGTAGAAAACATCTCAGGTGGGATCTGCTTGTCATGCCAGTAACGTTGGAAACCATCAGGACCATCAAGGTTAATTTTTTTCTCATCAGAGAATAAAACTTTCTTTCACCTTTGAATGTCCCATGTTTGGTGCTCTCTTGCAAAGTCCAAACGAGCAGTTCTGTGGTGTTCAAGGAAACGAGGTCTTTGAAGACGTTTTTTGTTTTTGAAGCCCTTCAGTCTCAGATGCCATCTGATGGTTATGGGGCTGCAGTCAGCACCAGTAAGGGCCTTAATTTGGGTCAACGATCGTCCAGTGTCTTGACGGACAGCCAATTGGATCCTAGGCATGTGGTCCTAAAATTTGGATCAGCTGAAAAACAGCCTGTTTCAGTTTAATCGTTATTTTCATATAATTGAATGCTCAAAAATCTTTTGTCTCACTCTGATTTCTTCTTGTTGCATGTTGAAGCTCTACTTGGTACCTTGTTAAGATCCAACAATGTAAAATATGATTTTTTGCCATTTTTCAAGTGGTCTTAAACTTTTGATCAGGACTGTATAAGGTATAATGGCAAAATATAATAGATAATAAATATGTGATGGGTCGTGGTCCGACTCCAGGCACCCCCTGCTGATCAGCTGTTTGAAGAGGCACAGCTCCGTACCTTGTATAGTGGCTTTGCTTGGTATTGCAGCCCAGGCCTATTCACTTTACCATGTGAAAGAGGCTGCAGCGCTCAGTGGAGCACCGCGGCCTCTTCAAATAACTGATCAGCGGGAGTGCTGGGAGTGCTGGGAGTCGGACCCCCAGTGATCAGATACTGACGATCTATCCTGAAGATAGGAAATTAATATTGAACTCCCAGATAACCCCTTTAATGCACAATGACTAGTCCTGAGCATAATCCTCATTTGATTTTAAGACTGATTTCCACAAGACTGACAGCTACATTAGCCCCCAACTTCCATTTGCCATGTTCACATGGCTCATTGCATGACATGACAAGAGAGACACTGCATTACACATCACCATTATTAACTCCATTAAATGTATAATACGCATGGAAAACCACAACTGGAGCATTCAGAATCCAACAAAGCAGGTCATTGAGGGTATTTATTTAAGCAGTTTTGTCCCTAAATGTCCCCAGCTGAACTTTGCCGACTGAGGGCTGACAAACATAATAGTTTCCCAGGACCTTAGCCCAGCCTGAACCCCCATACCAAGTAGTCCTAACTGTGGCGAGCTGCATACATCAATGTCTACACTAGTGGGCAAACTGGGACAAAGTCTTCGGTTTTCTCTCTTAATCTTTTCCTGTCGAAGCACAATTTTCCAAAACATGACATGACAGGGGCTCACTTTACCCTCAGGCATTCCCAATCCGCTATTATTTGTCAGATCGGGTAAATTGTGCCTACAAATACTGAAGTAGGAAATAACTATTGATTTGCAATGTCTACTCCTTCCAAGTGATGCTATATGGCAGTTTTTGGTTCGTGTCTGGGCTGGCACAGAGTTCAGCTATAACTTACACCAGTTTCTGGTGTAAGTTATAGTAAATGGTTAAATTAAGTCCTCTGCTAAGCCCTGTCAATCCAGAAAGAGAGGGACGGTATAGTGAGGAAGCAGTTGTAGCCAGGGTGCATAGAGTGACTTGCGTCCACCCTCCATGTTCTTAAAGGGGTTTTCCCATCTCAGACAATGGGGGCATTTTGCTAGGATATGCCCCTATTGTCTGATAGGTGCACGCCCCACCTCTTGGACCTACACCGAGAAAGGAGCCATGAAAATGGTGGAGGGTGTGTAGTGTCCCACTAGGTAGGCGTGGGCACTACACAAGGGTCAATTGGGTGACGTGTTACTCCTGCTCACAAGGGACAGTAATATTACATTTAACTGTGTACTTTAATGTATTTTCTATGTGTTTTTATATGCAATGTTTCCCCTGTGTCATGCATAGCAGGCCTATTAGGGTGTAGTTAGGCATCCTAGACACTAGAGGGAGATAGGGAGCCCCTAGTATAAATGTTCAGGCCCAGACAGGGAGGAGTTAGGTCATAGTCAGGAGTCTGTGGAGACAGAAGTGAGAAGGCACCAGCCCGTGATATGCTGAGGGCCTCCTCCTGACATGCAGCTGGATAGCCCTGGCTGCTAGCTACGACCAGGAGGCTAGTGAAGAACTCTAGCCTGCCTGTAGATAAAGTGAGCCGCAGTTAGCTCAGAAGACACCCCAGTAGTAGGAGATGCACCTCCTGGGAGCAACCTGCAGTATCCCTCACAGCAAGGACAATACCACAAGTACAGCTAAGTAACCTGAGGGGCAGAAGTGTTTAATATAAAGCAAGTGCCAATACTGGAGGAAGGATTATTTATACCAAGGATTTAAGCCAGCAATTAGGCATCCGGGCCTTGGGATCCAGCCAGCTAGAATAGCTGAGGGGATAGAGCAGCATTGTACTGCAAAGCATTAACGGTATACCCTCCAAGTATCTTGCAAGATTATACCTGCCATTATTGTGAAGTAAACCTGCTGTGCATTTGTACTGTCAAGGACTGCATTATCATCTACTGCAATTACTTGTATAAAGTTGGAATGTTTTCCTAAAGTAAAGCAACGTTTGGTTTACCAACTGCGTACTCTATTAATCCTCCTACAAATCGGTGTTCCACCGTTACAGGCACTGGTGTCACGAACCTTAAAGGGACCTTGCCTCAGGCACTCAAAACACTTGCAACATCCAGGGCACCTCACCCAACATCAGGCCAGGTCTCTCTATACAGAGTGTGCCCCAGAGGAACTTGTGTCTACCTCTCCGCATGCCTGCCCAGGGTTCTCCTCCAAAAAATGAGTAACCCTCGATTGCCCATAACCGTGACCTCACTGTCGCTATACCCTGCAGGTCTGGCGTGCTGCAGGTGCACTGCGCATGCGCAGCCACCCTCCATTCATTTTATATAAGGCCGCCGAAAATAGCCGAGCACTGTCTTGGCTATTTCCATCGGCCCCATAGGAATCAATAGGAGTGGTGGCCGCGCACGCCACCACCTTCCCCGCACCCAGTGGGACCCGCACCATTGGACCCTCACCTATCAGACAATGGGGACATATCCTAGCGATATTCCCCCATTGTCTCAAATGGGAATAGCCTTTTAATTGCTTATTTGCATAGTGATTAGAGTGGTTATCACACGTGATGCAAGGGGAGCAGGTCACTCCTGTGATTAGCTGCAGCGGTCACATATTCCCGCTATCCCCTGTTATATGTTGATGTCAGAGGGGAGCAGAAGTGCCTGTCCGAGAACCAAACAGACCGAATCTAGTGACAGATACCAGGTGAGTATCATCACCACTGTGGGTTTGCCATGTCTGGAGGTCTGAGGCTCAAAAAGACATTTGTCCATGCAGTTCGGCCTGTCATCCTGCAGGTTGATCCAGAGGAAGGCAAAAAACCCTGTGAGGTACAAGCCAATTTTCCTCACTTTAGGGGGAAAAAATTCCTTCCCGACTCCAATCAGGCAATCAGAATAACTCCCTGGATCAACGACCCCTCTCTAGTAGCTATAGCCTGTAATATTATTACGCTCCAGAACTACATCCAGGCCCCTCTTGAATTACTTTATTGTACTCACCATCACCACCTCCTCAGGCAGAGAGTTCCATAGTCTCACTGCTCTTACCGTAAAGAATCCTCTTCTATGTTTGTGTACAAACCTTCTTTCCTCCAGACGCAGAGGATGTCCCCTCGTCAACTAGGTTCACCTGTCATTGGCCTCGTCACAGTCACAGTCCTGGGGATAAATAGATGATGGGATAGATCTCTGTACTGACCCCTGATATATTTATACATAGTAATTAGATCTCCCCTCAGTCGTCTTTTTTCTAAAGTGAATAACCCTAATTTTGATAATCTTTCAGGGTACTGTAGTTGCCCCATTCCAGTTATTACTTTAGTTGCCCTCCTCTGAACCCTCTCCAGCTCTGCTATGTCTGCCTTGTTCACTGGAGCCCAGAACTGTACACAGTACTCCATGTGTGGTCTGAATAATGATTTGTAAAGTGGTAGGACTATGTTCTCATCACGGGCATCTATGCCCCTTTTGATGCAACCCATTATCTTATTGGTCTTGGCAGCAGCTGCCTGACACTGGTTTCTATAGCTTAGTTTGCTGTTCACCAAAATTCCTAGGTCCTTTTCCATGTCAGTGTTAGGGCTCATGCACACGACCGTATATATTTTGCGGTCCGCAAAAAACGGATCCGCAAAAAATACGGATAACGTACGTGTGCATTTCTTATTTTGCGGAATGGAACAGCTGGCCCCTAATAGACCAGTACTATCCTTGTCTGTAATGCGGACAATAATAGGACATGTTATATTTTTTTTTCGGAACGGAAATACGGACATACGGACACGGAATGCACACGGAGTACCTTCCATTTTTTGGCGGACCCATAGAAATGAATGGTTCCACATATGGTCCGCCAAAAAATGGAACGGACACGGAAAGAAAGTACGTTCCTGTGCATGAGCCCTTACCCAGTGCTTTACCATTTAGTATGTACTGGTGACTTGCATTATTCCTTCCCATGTGCATAACCTTACATTTGTCAGTGTTAAACCTCATCTGCCACTTCTCTGCCCAAGCCTCCAATCTATCCAGATCCATTTGTAGCAGTATACTGTCCTCTTCAGTGTTAATTACTTTACACAGTTTAGTGTCATCTGCAAAAATAGATATTTTACTGTGTAAGCCTTCTACAAGATCATTACTAAATATATTGAAGAGAATAGTGACCCCATACTGACCCCTGAGGTACTCCACTAGTGATAGTGACCCAATCTGAGTGTGTACCGTTAATAACCACCCTCTTCTTTCTATCACTGAACCAGTCACTTACCCAGTCCGAGCATTCTCATTTTATATACTAACCTTTTATATTGGTACAGTGTCAAATACTTTGGAGAAGTCCAGACATCCATTGATTCGCCGCTGTCAAGTATAGAACGTACCTCCTCATAGAAACTGATTAAATTAGTTTGACATGACCGATAACCCCTTTAAACGTTTTGAATTAAGCAATGGATCACAAATTGAAAGCCATACATGGCACTGTGCCTAGTTTTCTGGCTTGAAAAAGCGTTGCAAATTTTTTGTGGTTTTGCACCCTGGTCGGCACTTGGCCATTTTATAGGTGCAGTGGGAGGTGTGGGCCAGAAAACTGGCATACATTATACTTTAAATCCATACCATTTGGTGCACAACAATTATTAAGAGACATGTGCCCCTTAATAATTTTGTCTGACAGATTAACAATGGCAAAATGGCAGTCGCAGTTTATTCTCCCCCCACCTTCCCTAGTTTTCCCAGTCATTTGGTGACACCCCCTTTTACCCCAAGTATCTGATTTGTGGACATTTCTTCTTTTAAAGCAAGACCCTTGGCCTTGCAGCCTCTGATGGCTGGCAGTATAGCTGCTGCTTGTAGGTTTGGTTCATGGTCCATCTGACACTGACTTGTTTTTTTGTGCACTGAACCTGGCACCTGTTGTTTGAGATTGTGCTGGGAGCACAGAATTCTGCCCGGTGCGTCTAAACATATGTAGGTCATTGGGCGCCCCTTGGGTCCTGTTCCATGTCTTATTTATAAATGCAAACAAAACAAGAACATAAATGTGAAGATCTAGAGGAATGTCCTTGAAATACACAAGTGTCCCATTCATATGATTGTCTGCAGTGACTTCAGAAAGCACAACTTCAATAAGGGTCAAAGTGTGAAGAAAAAGCAATGAAATAGTACACAAGCAGAATGCTAAGGATTTCTGTAGACAAAATACAGTCCTGATCAAAAGTTTAAGACCACTTGAAAAATGGCAAAAAAATCATATTTAGCATGGTTGGATCTTAACAAGGTTCCAAGTAGAGCTTCAACATGCAACAAGAAGAAATGGGAGTGAGACAAAACATTTTTTGAGCATGAAGGAAAAAGCACCACAGACCATTATGGCGCCCCTCCACTGTGGCGTGTAGAAAACATCTCAGGTGGGATCTGCTTGTCATGCCAGCAACGTTGGAAACCATCAGGACCATCAAGGTTAAATTTTTTCTCATCAGAGAATAAAACTTTCTTCCACCTTTGAATGTCCCATGTTTGGTGCTCTCTTGCAAAGTCCAAACGAGCAGTTCTGTGGTGTTTAAGGAGACAAGGTCTTTGAAGACGTTTTTTGTTTTTGAAGCCATTCAGTCTCATATGCCGTCTGATGGTTATGGGGCTGCAGTCAGTACCAGTAAGGGCCTTAATTTGGGTCGAGGATCGTCCAGTGTCTTGATGGACAGCCAATTGGATCCTCCGGCTCAGTGCTGATGAAATTTTTTTGGGTCTTCCACTTGACTTTTTTGTTCCATAACCCTCAGGATCATTTAAGAAATTCCAAATGACTGTCTTACTGCGTCCCACCTCAGCAGCGATGGAGCGCTGTGAGTTTTTTTGCCTTTGCTATTACAATGTATGACTACCTGACAGAAAATTACAATGAATCCACATCTTTGCACAGATTTGGCCTTTTAAAGGCATGTGGTCCTAAAATTTTGATCAGCTGAAAAACAGCCTGTTTCAGTTTAATCGTTATTTTCAATTAATTGAATGCTCAAAAAATGTTTTGTCTCACTCTCATTTCTTCTTGTTGCATGTTGAAGCTCTACTTGGAACCTTGTTAAGATCCAACAATTTAAAATATTTTTTTTTGCCATTTTTCAAGTGGTCTTAAACTTTTGATCAGGACTGTAGGTACAGGGGAGAAGCTGGTCCTTTATTACAATGCAGTATGAATAGGCAGTAGCTGAAGACAGGAGTGGACAATTTTGACCATGAAAGATGTCCGTGGTTATAGACATGATCCAACCATGGAGACATAACATTAAATTGCCTTGCACAGATTTATGGAACTATATCAAAGAAAAAATAATTATTTTTTGTCCACAGTAACCAATCACAGCACAGCTTTCATTTCTCAAAAGCAAAATTCCAATTGAAATCTGTGCTGTTTTTAGTTCCAATGGGGAACAAATCCAGTTTTTCTTTTAGACAGTTCAGTGTGAGGTACCATATACATTTAAGAGTTGGTATGAAGATGACATACAGTGCTGCCCATAATTATTCATACCCCTGGCAAATTTTGACTTAAAGTAACTTTTATTCAACCAGCAAGTAATTTTTTGACGGGAAATGACATAGGTGTCTCCCAAAAGATAATAAGACAATGTACAAGAGGCAATATTGTGGGAAAAAAAAACATTTCTCAGCTTTTATTTACATTTGAGCAAAAAAATACAAGATGTTCCGCACTGTGGAAAATCTCAGAGGACGTGGTCGAAAGCCAAAAGTGACACCTGTGTTGGCCAGGAGGATAGTTAGAGAGGTGAAAAAGAATCCAAGGATCACGACCAAGGCCATCCTGGTGAATCTGGGCTCTGCTGGTGGCAATGTCTCAAAGCAGACAATCCAACGAACACTGCACACTGTTGGGTTCCACTTCTCCAGATAAGGCACAGAAAAGCTCACTTGGCCTTTGCAAAAGCTCATCTGGACAAAGATGAAGACTTCTGGTCTTCTGTGTTATGGTCAGATGAAGCAAACATTGAATTGTTTGGTCACAATGATGTTTCCTTCATTTGGCGTAAAAAAGGAGAAGCCTTCAGCCCAAAGAACACCATCCCCACTGTCAAACATGGTGGTGGGAACCTAATGCTTCGGGGGTGTTTTTCAGCCAATGGACCAGGGAACCTAGTCACAGTAAACAGCACCATGAAAAAAGAGCAATACATGAGGATTCTCAATGACAACATCAGGCAGTCTGCAGAGAAACTTGGTCTTGGGCACCAGTGGACATTTCAGCATGACAATGACACAAAACACAGCAAAATTGGTGAAGAAATGGTTAGCAGACAACAACAATAACGTTTTGGAGTGGCCCAGCCAGAGTCCAGACTTGAATCCAATTGAGAATCTGTGGAGGGAGCTAAAGATCAGGGTGATGGCAAGAAGATCCTCCAACCTGAAAGATTTGTCTCATTGCTAAAGATGAATAGGCAAAAATACCTGTGGAGACATGCAAAAAGCTGGTCTGCAATTATAGGAAGCGTTTGATTGCTGTAATAGCCAATAATGGCTTTTCTATTGATTATTGAGAAGGGTATGAATCATTTTGGAATGGACACTTTTTGCTCAAATGTAAATAAAAGCTGAGAAATGTTTTTTTCCCACAATAATGCCTCTTGTACATTGTCTTATTATCTTTTGGGAGACACCTATGTCATTTCCCGTCAAAAAATTACTTGCTGGTTGAATAAAAGTAACTTTAAGTCAAAATTTGCCAGGGGTATGAATAATTATGGGCAGCACTGTAATTAGTTAATATCCGTGGGAGTGCAGTAACCCAGTCGATTACTGCTAAAAAGCTAATTTGTTGCCTTGTGTTATGCCCTGTATGTGATCTCTTCAGCTGTAAATAGGAAACAGAAGGACGAAAATGCAGGAGGGAGCACAGGATACGAGGAAAAAATGTCTTTGATAGGACAAGTTTTGAAGGTGTGCCGCCTTCTTCATCAGACATAATAGTAGAATACAGCAGAGGCATGATTTATATAAGTGCACGTATTATACAAAACATAGACCAGAGTACAAGTAATATATGAAACAAGATATAGACTACAAAAATTACAGATTTTTTTTTAAAAAGTCTAAAAACAACAAGTAACGGTACTTTCACACTAGCGTTAGAAGAATCCGGCAGGCATTTCTGTTGCCGGAACTGCCTGCCGGATCCGGAAATCCGTATGCAAACGGATATCTTTTTTTTCCGGGTCCATTAGACTTTTGCATTAAATACCGGATTCCGGTATCATCTGGAATAACGTGTTATTCAAAATGTCTTTTTCTTCCTCTAAGAGGATGTTCATAAAGCGTATTGAGCTGTCAATTGACTCTTTTTCCCACTTATCTAATAATCCAGGGGATTTCACCTTAAGGACTTGGCCATTTTTTGCAAATCTGACCAGTGTCATTTTAAGTGCTGATAACTTTAAAACGCTTTGACTTATCCAGGCCATTCTGAGATAGTTTTTTCGTCACATATTGTACTTCATGACACTGGTAAAATGAAGTAAAAAAAAATATTTTTTATTTATAAAAAAATACCAAATTTACCAAACATTTGTAAAAAATTGCAAATTTCCAAGTTTCAATTTCTCTACTTCTATAATACATAGTAATACCTCCAAAAATAGTTATTACTTTACATTCCCCATATGTCTACTTCATGTTTGGATCATTTTGGGAATGATATTTTATTTTTTGTGATTGTATCAAGACTTAGAAATTTTCAAAAACCCAATTTTTAAGGACCAGTTCAGGTCTGAAGTCACTTTGCGATGCTTACATAATAGAAACCACCCAAAAATGACCCCATTCTATAAACTACACCGCTCAAGGTATTCAAAACTGATTTTACAAACGTCGTTAACCCTTTAGGTGTTCCACAAGAATTAATGGAAAATAGAGATACAATTTCAAAATTTCACTTTTTTGGCAGATTTTCCATTTTAATATTTTTTTTCCGGTTACAAAGCAAGGGTTAACAGCCAAACCAAACTCAATATTTATGGCCCTGATTCTGTAGTTTACAGAAACACCCCATATGTGGTTGTAAACCGCTGTACGGGCACACGGCAGGGCGCATAAGGAAAGGAATGCCATATGGTTGGGGCCTTCACTATTTTTCATTGATAGCACAGCCGGGGTTAACAATTCTGGCTTAGTCCTTGTAAGATGTTAGCTGTGGGCTGGTCCTGCACATAACCTTAAGTCAGTGATAGGGAGAATTTGTAGAGAGAGGAAGCTGTGACCTTATGCTCTCTGTTAGGCCCAAAAAGCTACAGAGACTGACCAATCTCTGTATGATCTACTGAAGGAGAAGATTAAGACAAAGGAGAGAACTTGAAAACTTAGTGTCTGAATGGCCGAGCATTGTAGTCGGTAAGGTAATCTGCTACAAAAGCTGCTAAGACTTTACTGCCGTGAGGGACGCTATTAAGATACCCTTTACACCTGAACATGAACTGGCCAGTTGTATCTCTAAAACCCTGTATCCCTCAGTAGACATTACAGCCACGACTAAAGGGTACTATGCCCCACCATAGATTCTACTGGAAGAGATTTTAGACCTATATAGAGAGAAGAGGGTCATAAGTTCCATCTTTGCCTAAATTCATACATTGTTATCTGGGAAGAATTGCACTGTGTACAGTTGGAACTGTGTTTTGCTATTGTTGGATGTACTACAACTCCTGCACTTGAATAAGGGTACTTTCACACTTGCGGCAGGACGGATACGACAGGCTGTTCATCATGTCGAATCCATCCTTCCGCTATTTCGCCGTGCCGCCGGACCGCCGCTCCGTCCCCATTGACTATAATGGGGACAGGGGCGGAGCTCCGGCGCAGCACGGCAGTGCACGGCGAGAGCTGCCGGACTAAAAAGTTGGACATGCAGGACTTTTTAGTCCGGCGGCCTTCGCCGTGCACTGCCGTGCTGCGCCGGAGCTCCGCCCCTCTCCCCATTATAGTCAATGGGGACGGAGTGGCGGTCCGGCGGCACGGCGAAATAGCGGAAGGACGGATCCGACAGGGTGAACAGCCTGTCGGATCCATCCTGCCGCAAGTGTGAAAGTAGCCTAAAGAGAGAGATGTTTATTCTGCTATGTTTGGCCTGGTTACTGATTTCTGCACCATACACCAGTCACTGCACTCTACACGCCCTGCTTTGTACCCATACAAACACTTAAAATCATGGGCACCCAACTACCATCAGTTATGGAGCACCAGAACCAAGGTGAAAGGAGGGTTCACTCTCCTTTCACTGCACAGCATTATGGCTCATTCACACGAATGTGTGTGTCGCCCGTGCTGTGCATTGGGACTGCAAATTGCAGTACCCAATGGACAGGCACCGTATGTGTGGCCGCTGCTGATGGATGCAGACCCATTCAACTTGAATGGGTCTGAGATCTGTCCGCACTGCAAATAAATAGTGTGTTCCATAGCGCTTATGTGGACTTCCGCTTCATGTCTCCGCTCCGTATCTTCCAGATTGCGGACCCATTCAAGTACATCCGCGATACGTGTGCATATAGCCGATGCTTGTATATTGCGGATCCGCTGTTTGCG
This sequence comes from Bufo bufo, assembly GCF_905171765.1. Lineage (NCBI taxonomy): Eukaryota > Metazoa > Chordata > Amphibia > Anura > Bufonidae > Bufo > Bufo bufo. The sequence goes on along the minus strand of NC_053393.1, from coordinate 106,553,588 downwards.
GACCACAATACGGCCACGGCCAGCACACGGTCGTGTGCGAGACCCCTTAGGGAGCAACAGTGTGAGGAAAGCCACTGTGACTAACTGTAACAGCCAGGGCCACTATCACTCTCATCCTCTGTTCCGGCTCCTCCTGAGCTTGCTGTACTATTTTCCTTGATGGCTGCTCCTGTTTGCACTACTGCAGTTTATTTTACTGTCAACAAGGTTAAAGGGCCCATTCTGGATTTTACAAAGCTCTATAAATTCTAGTTACTGTCAAGGTTATCACTATGCTAATGATTTTTTCATTTATTTTTGCAGGAATAGCGAAATAAGTGTTACATAGTTACATAGTTAATACCATTGAAAAAAGACATAAGCCCATCAAGTTTTATTTACTAGAGATGGGACGGGGGATTTGTCGAATCCACAAATCCATCGAATCTTGCTGGATTTGTGGGATTCATGGACTCGAATCCCGACATCATTTCGGTAATTCGAATCCGACGAATCCCGCCGAGTAGGGCTGAAACGATTATTTGAATAACTCGATTAAATCGAGTCAAAAAATTCATCGATGCAGTTTCCCTGCATCGAGTAATCGTTACATCACATGATCACGGAGCGGGAGTCCTCCGGAGTCCTCCGGAGTCCAGAGAGGCAGGACTTTGCGTAATGCGCAGTTGCGCTCATACATCGTCATCACGCCGGCTAGCGATGTGTGTCTGACATTACGTAAGGTCCCAGTGCATGCTGGGATGAAGACGGTCTCGGACCCCATGTGTCTGCGGCTGCGCCCTCCTCACTAGTGCCAGTGCCATTAGGTAATTTAAGTTAACAGCACTTGAGGCACGCCAGAGGGGAATCGGGGGACTGAGTCACTGTAAATTGATATTGAAATGAATGGCAGATGGAGAGAGAGTGGTTAATGGAGGCTGCAGGCACCACCTTGGCATGTATAAAGTTATTGGTTTAGAGAGGGGTTAATGAACGCACCTCCAAGGTGCTTTCATTAACCCCTACAAACCAACTTTATACATGCCTAATGCCAAGGTGCTTCCATTAACCCCTCCAAACCCAATGGGCATGTATAAAGTTATTGGTTTGGAGGGGTTAATGGAAGCACCTTGGCATTAGGCTAGCATGTATAAAGTTATTGGTTTGGAGAGGGGTTAATGGAAGAACCTTGGCAATGGGCATGTATAAAGTTATTGGTTTGGAGGGGTTAATGGAAACACCTTGGCATTAGGCATGTATAAAGTTATTGGTTGGAGGGGTTAATGGAAGCACCTTGGCAATGAGCATGTATAAAGTTATTAACCCCTTCAAACCAATAACTTTATACATGCCTAATGCCAAGGTGTTTCCATTAACCCCTCCAAACCAATAACTTTATACATGCCTAATGCCAAGGTAGGATTCGTAGGATTCGAGATTCGAAAGATTCGAGAACCTTTTCAGATTCGGATTCAGATTTGGATTTGAAAAAAATTGGATTCGTCCCACCTCTAGTATTTACATTAAAAGAGGTACCGTGAAGAAATTTGAGAAGCAGTGAAAGGCATGGTTAGTTAGACCTGGATTGGTGTCCCAGAGACTGCTGCATATCTGGACTGGTATACTTCTTAGAGGCTTTGGAGGTACACTATAGTAGGAATAGGTGGAGGCAATGGCACAATAAGGGATACAGGGGACGGACAAGGTTCATGATGATTGTTGTATTTGACTGATAAGTCCCTTTTTGGGGACGGGAGAAGCCACACAGAGGGGGGGTGTCACGGGGTTCCGAAGGTGCACTCGGTCCCCCATTGCCCGCAGACCTGTTGCTTAGCTTTGGGAATGAGGATTTGTGCTTGACCTCATTCCCAGGTCGGCTTTGCTGGCTGGGTGGTTCCCTGCTCCTAGTCTGCCTTGAGCGCCGAGCTGATCACTCGGTGCTCGACTGGTTGGCCTGTCGGTCATGTGACGCTGGCCGCGTCACATGACCCTCACTCCCCACTATAAATACAGGCAGCCTGCTGGCCACAGGTTGCCTGTTAATTTCTAGGTTCCTGGCTATTTGTTGGACTACTGAATACTTACCTGATCCTGTTCCCTGACGATCCTCTGCCTGCTCCTCCTGTACTGCGCATCCATCCTGGTATTGTGACCTCGGCTCCCACCTGACTACTCTCTTAGGACTCCTCTTGTACTTCGCTACTCTCCTGGTATTTGACCCCGGCTTCTCCTGACCATTCTTTGCTTAATCCGTTGTACTGCGTAGCTCTCTTGGTTCTGACCCGGTCCGTTTATGTTCCGTATTTTGTCTTGTCTGTCTTCCCTGCACATATCCTAAGTTAGGGACTGCCGTCCAGTTGTCCCCTGTCATCAGGACTCGTGAGGCAAGTAGGCAGGGCCAGGGGTGAGGGTGGAGCGCAGTGGTCACTACCCTTCCCCCTGTGTGTGTGTGGACGTGACCGTTACAGGGGGGGAGTGTTTAGGTAGGGAAGGTATGGGTTATATGTTTATTGTCTGATGTACGGTGCATATTGAACTGCACTGTTTTACCATTCTGTGCAATAATTTGTGAATATATGTTTTTCTTTTATTTAACCACTTAAGGACCACAGGTTTATACCCCCCTAAAGACCAGGCCCTTTTTTACAAATCGGCACTACACTACTTTCACCGTTTATTGCTCGGTCATGCAACTTACCACCCAAATGAATTTTACCTCCTTTTCTTCTCACTAATAGAGCTTTCATTTGGTGGTATTTCATTGCTGCTGACATTTTTACTTTTTTTGTTATTAATCGAAATTTAACGATTTTTTTGCAAAAAAATGTCATTTTTCACTTTCAGTTGTAAAATTTTGCAAAAAAAACGAGATCCATATAGAAATTTTGCTCTAAATTTATAGTTCTACATGTCTTTGATAAAAAAAAAATGTTTGGGTAAAAAAAAAATGGTTTGGGTAAAAGTTATAGCGTTTACAAACTATGGTACAAAAATGTGAATTTCCGCTTTTTGAAGCAGCTCTGACTTTCTGAGCATCTGTCATGTTTCCTGAGGTTCTACAATGGCCAGACAGTACAAACACCCCACAAATGACCCCATTTCGGAAAGTACACACCCTAAGGTATTCGCTGATGGGCATAGTGAGTTCATAGAACTTTTTATTTTTTGTCACAAGTTAGCGGAAAATGATGAGTTTTTTTTTTTTTTTTTTTTTTCTTACAAAGTCTCATATTCCACTAACTTGTGACAAAAAATAAAAACTTCTATGAACTCACTATGCCCATCACGAAATACCTTGGGGTCTCTTCTTTCCAAAATGGGGTCACTTGTGGGGTAGTTATACTGCCCTGGCATTCTAGGGGCCCAAATGTGTGGTAAGGAGTTTGAAATCAAATTCTGTAAAAAATGACCTGTGAAATCCGAAAGGTGCTCTTTGGAATATGGGCCCCTTTGCCCACCTAGGCTGCAAAAAAGTGTCACACATCTGGTATCTCTGTATTCAGGAGAAGTTGAGGAATGTGTTTTGGGGTGTCATTTTACATATACCCATGCGGGTGAGATAAATATCTTGGTCAAATGCCAACTTTGTATAAAAAAATGGGAAAAGTTGTCTTTTGCCAAGATATTTCTCTCACCCAGCATGGGTATATGTAAAATGACACCCCAAAACACATTCCCCACCTTCTCCTGAGTACGGCAATACCAGATGTGTGACACTTTTTTGCAGCCTAGGTGGGCAAAGGGGCCCATATTCCAAAGAGCACCTTTCGGATTTCACAGGTCATTTTTTACAGAATTTGATTTCAAACTCCTTACCACACATTCGGGCCCCTAGAATGCCAGGGCAGTATAACTACCCCACAAGTGACCCCATTTTGGAAAGAAGACACCCCAAGGTATTCCGTGAGGGGCATGGCAAGTTCCTAGAATTTTTTATTTTTTGTCACAAGTTAGTGGAAAATGATGATTTTATTTTTTTTTTTTTTTTCATACAAAGTCTCATATTCCACTAACTTGTGACAAAAAATAAAAACTTCCATGAACTCACTATGCCCATCAGCGAATACCTTGGGGTCTCTTCTTTCCAAAATGGGGTCACTTGTGGGGTAGTTATACTGCCCTGGCATTCTAGGGGCCCGAATGTGTGGTAAGGAGTTTGAAATCAAATTCTGTAAAAAATGACCTGTTAAATCCGAAAGGTGCTCTTTGGAATATGGGCCCCTTTGCCCACCTAGGCTGCAAAAAAGTGTCACACATCTGGTATCTCTGTATTCAGGAGAAGTTGAGGAATGTGTTTTGGGGTGTCATTTTACATATACCCATGCTGGGTGAGATAAATATCTTGGTCAAATGCCAACTTTGTATAAAAAAATGGGAAAAGTTGTCTTTTGCCAAGATATTTCTCTCACCCAGCAGGGGTATATGTAAAATGACACCCCAAAACACATTCCCCACCTTCTCCTGAGTACGGGGATACCAGATGTGTGACACTTTTTTGCAGCCTAGGTGGGCAAAGGGGCCCATATTCCAAAGAGCACCTTTCGGATTTCACAGGTCGTTTTTTACAGAATTTGATTTCAAACTCCTTACCACACATTTGGGCCCCTAGAATGCCAGGGCAGTATAACTACCCCACAAGTGACCCCATTTTGGAAAGAAGAGACCCCAAGGTATTCGCTGATGGGCATAGTGAGTTCATGGAAGTTTTTATTTTTTGTCACAAGTTAGTGGAATATGAGACTTTGTATGAAAAAAATAAATAAATAAAAAATCAGCATTTTCCACTAACTTGTGACAAAAAATAAAAAATTCTAGGAACTCGCCATGCCCCTCACGGAATACCTTGGGGTGTCTTCTTTCCAAAATGGGGTCACTTGTGGGGTAGTTATACTGCCCTGGCATTTTCCAGGGGCCCTAATGTGTGGTAAGTAGGTAAATGACCTGTGAAATCCTAAAGGTGCTCTTTGGAATATGGGCCCCTTTGCCCACCTAGGCTGCAAAAAAGTGTCACACATGTGGTATCGCCGTATTCTGGAGAAGTTGCGGAATGTGTTTTGGGGTGTCATTTTACATATACCCTTGCTGGGTGAGAGAAATATCTTGGCAAAAGACAACTTTTCCCATTTTTTTATACAAAGTTGGCATTTGACCAAGATATTTCTCTCACCCAGCATGGGTATATGTAAAATGACACCCCAAAACACATTCCCCAACTTCTCCTGAGTACGGCGATACCATATGTGTGACACTTTTTTTCAGCCTAGATGCGCAAAGGTGCCCAAATTCCTTTTAGGAGGGCATTTTTAGACATTTGGATACCAGACTTCTTCTCACGCTTTGGGGCCCCTAGAATGCCAGGGCAGTATAAATACCCCACATGTGACCCCATTTTGGAAAGAAGACACCCCAAGGTATTCAATGAGGGGCATGGCGAGTTCATAGAAATTTTTTTTTTTTGGCACAAGTTAGCGGAAATTGATATTTTTAATTTTTTTCTCACAAAGTCTCCCGTTCCGCTAACTTGGGACAAAAATTTCAATCTTTCATGGACTCAATATGCCCCTCACGGAATACCTGGGGGTGTCTTCTTTCCGAAATGGGGTCACATGTGGGGTATTTATACTGCCCTGGCATTCTAGGGGCCCTAAAGCGTGAGAAGAAGTCTGGAATATAAATGTCTAAAAAATTTTACGCATTTGGATTCCGTGAGGGGTATGGGTGAGTTCATGTGAGATTTTATTTTTTGACACAAGTTAGTGGAATATGAGACTTTGTAAGAAAAAAATAATAATAATTCCGCTAACTTGGGCCAAAAAAATGTCTGAATGGAGCCTTACAGAGGGGTGATCAATGACAGGGGGGTGATCAATGACAGGGGGGTGATCAATGACAGGGGGGTGATCAATGACAGGGGGGTGATCAGGGAGTCTATATGGGGTGATCACCACAGTCATTGATCATGCCCCTGTAAGGCTTCATTCAGACGTCCGGATGCGTTTTGCGGATCCGATCCATCTATCAGTGGATCCGTAAAAATCATGCGGACGTCTGAATGGAGCTTTACAGGGGGGTAATCAATGACAGGGGGGTAATCAATGACAGGGGGGTGATCAGGGAGTCTATATGGGGTGATCACCACAGTCATTGATCACGCCCCTGTAAGGCTTCATTCAGACGTCCGGATGCGTTTTGCGGATCCGATCCATCTATTAGTGGATCCGTAAAAATCATGCGGACGTCTGAATGGAGCTTTACAGGGGGGTAATCAATGACAGGGGGGTAATCAATGACAGGGGGGTGATCAGGGAGTCTATATGGGGTGATCACCACAGTCATTGATCACGCCCCTGTAAGGCTTCATTCAGACGTCCGGATGCGTTTTGCGGATCCGATCCATCTATCAGTGCATCCGTAAAAATCATGCGGACATCTGAATGGAGCTTTACAGGGGGGTGATCAGGGAGTCTATATGGGGTGATCACCACAGTCATTGATCATGCCCCTGTAAGGTTTCATTCAGACGTCCGTATGCGTTTTGCGGATCCGATCCATCTATCAGTGGATCCGTAAAAATCATGTGGACGTCTGAATGGAGCTTTACAGGGGGGTGATCAATGACAGGGGGGTAATCAATGACAGGGGGGTGATCAGGGAGTCTATATGGGGTGATCAGGGGTGATCAGGGGCTAATAAGGGGTTAATAAGTGACGGGGGGGGGTGTAGTGTAGTGTAGTGGCGCTTGGTGCTACTTTACTGAGCTACCTGTGTCCTCTGGTGGTCGATCCAAACAAAGGGGACCACCAGAGGACCAGGTAGCAGGTATATTAGACGCTGTTATCAAAACAGCGTCTAATATACCTGTTAGGGGTTAAAAAAAACACATCTCCAGCCTGCCAGCGAACGATCGCCGCTGGCAGGCTGGAGATCAACTCTCTTACCTTCCGTTCCTGTGAGCGCGCGCGCCTGTGTGCGCGCGTTCACAGGAAATCTCGGCTCACGCGAGATGACGCCTATTGGCGTTAGCGTAGCCTGGGGGAGCCGCCGCAATGACGCCTTTCGGCGTTACAGTTGCGGGAAGTGGTTAAAAGAAATAAAAATACTAATAAGGGCAGGTTCACATCACTATGGATTCCGTTTTTGTTTTCTGTTATAACATGGTTATAACGGAAGACATAAGACGGAAGTCAAAACTGAAGCCTTTAAGCGGCATTCCGTCTTGATCCGTCATAATAGAAGTCTATGGGAATCATAACGGATCCGTCTGGATCCCGTTATGCAATACGGGACTCCTGGATAATGGAAACCAGGACGAATCCGTTATGCTGCCCATAGACTTGTATTATGAAGGATGAAAACGGAATGCCTCTTAAAGGCTTCCGTTTTGACTTCCGTCTTATGGATTCCATTGATTTCCGTTATAACCATGTTATAACGGAAAACAATAACGGAATCTATAACGGTGATGTAAACAAACCCTAAATATGATGTGATAAAAAAAAAATCTAGACAATGGACAAGGTCCTAGTATCTTTTTTCTGCCAAGATAGATAAAAATTCTGACCAAAAAAAGTAAAGATTTGTAGAAAAATATATTTCAATTTATATTTAAACTGATATTTTATTCATTAATATAATTTTTGATAAAACAGTGTGACTGTGCAAAGCAAAATGAATTCAGATTCTTGACAGAACAGGTTTTTCATATTAGAAATGCAACTGATTCATCGGCTTGAATCTTGTAAGAATGATACCAGATGTCTGCTTGTGAAGGGAACAGATGCAGAAGTCTCTCTGATATTCTTCCCTGAGGGACATGAGCTTAGACCATATGTAGCCAACACAAGGTGGATGCTTCTATCCTTTTTAATTTGATCAGAAGTGATGACATAAAATTCTCTGATGGTTTATGTGCATTAACAAGATGTAAAAAGTACTAAAATAATGTTATATAGAAAAGATGAGAAAATGAAAAATAATAGATGCTCCAAGCCACATTGGTAATACTGTACCCCGACATCTATGGTGGGATTTCTTGCTGAACTTTTCATTCTAATCATTTATCTCCTCAAGCAAGTCTGGGTAGAGATAATCAAGCAATTTTTAGACAAACCTTGGAATGCTTAGGAGATTAGTGTGCGACATCCATGTACGCCGCAGCTTAGATCACAGTTGAATACATTTCCTAGACCACAGAAGCAAGAACAGATCTAACCAGAGAAATCATAACCCATGCTCCCAAAAAACCTGAAGCTTCATGTGACAGATGGAAGAGACCAGTCTACAAAAGAATTGTTTGTAGTCTGTTGCTATGGAAACACACAGATCTGTATAAATAAACGGCAAACATAAGACAGCAGGATATTTTTAAGGGGGTTTCTGGATCAGCATACTAATGGTCTATCCTCAGGTTAAGCCATCAATATAATATTTATGTATGGGGGTGGTCTGACTCCTTGATCCGCTGTTTGAAGGGGCTGCGGGGCTTGTGAGCAAGCTATAGCTTCTTCATTGCTTTCCTAAGGATAGACCATCAACATCTTGATCCTAGAAAACTCATTTAATGAAAGCTATATGCAATGTTGAATTGAGTTGAAAAGGTTGCACTGATTGCGTAGTTTTATAGCCTGCCTTTATCTTTTTCACTCTGCTATGTTGTATATTGGGTTTTGGACTGTGCCACATGTCCTGGCATCAGGTTTCAGATTCATATTGCATTGTATTTTTATTGTATATATGTACTGTCACTTGCTGGAAGCTATGTTAGCTGGTACATGGTGGTTTAACTCTGCTTGAATGAATGTTGATTGGCCCCCCATTCTACCTTAGAATGAAGAAGGGAAGGAACGTGTCCTACAAAGGACTTCCCTACAAAGTTCACCTATAGCCTTATGTGAGAATGAAGAAGAGTTTTGGAACCTAGCAGTTGTTGGGGGTAGTCTGAGAATGTGGAGAGATCCCCTGTTCAATCAAATGGGTTGAAAAGTACTATGCTGTGCTATTTTGTCCAGGCAAATGCTGGGCTCCATGGTGAAAAGCTGACGGAACCCATTATAGTCAATATGTCCATAATATGACAGATCAGGTGATCTCATTATTTCCTTTGTTCTGCTCCTATAATGGAGCATGATAATGAAAATATTAGTGCAGATATGAATAAATATATTCACGGACAATAATTGAACTTTATTAGTTATACACTCATATTACTTAATAATCTCAGGGAACCTTAAAAGAGAAAAACATGACAAAAATCTTGGCAGCAGCAAAAAATGAGCAAAATGTTCATAAGAGGTTGAAGGGACATGACAGATGGGCTGTGATTTATACATATCAGAATAATCTATTGAGAACAATAAAGCTTAAACATTTAATGGTGAAGCTGCATTTATTCGGTAAATGGCATGCCTACATATGACAACCCTAAGTCCATGACCAATATTTATTGCATGGCAATTAAAGTGTAACTGTCATGGACAGACCTGATTGTGCATGCAATTAGGGATGACATGGTGTCATGGCACCTTTAAATGCATGTGCAGTTAATAATAATCATATTCTTACCTGGTAACAGATGCTATTGCGATCTGGGTCTTTGCTGTAACAGATGCCTCGTGCGATCTGGACTAGAGGAATATCTTCTTCTTGATTGGAGAATGGGTCAACGGTCTGCATGTGAGTACCTATAAAAGAAAAGGATCGCACGGTTAATCGTCAGTTGGTGAGCAGCAAGCGAAGAAACCCCCTCCCCCCCATCCCCTTTTAAATTTAATGTCACGGTGTTAGCTTTGGGGTAATAGTCACTCTTTGAGTGGACTAGGTGGATTTAAATTATTTATATTGAGTAATAGTCACTCTTTGAGTGGACTAGGTGGAGTTAATATTTATTTGAATTGGTTTTTCAGATTTAATTCTGTTTAAATATCTTTTAAGTAACGAAAGTAACACCGTGGCCAATTTTGTCCAACAAATAAAAGAAATAAATAAAATAAATTGTTTAATACCACTTTGAGTGTTGTATTTATTGTAAGTAAGTGGTTAAATTGGTTACAATGGAGTTTATGACACCATGTTTTCATTTAAAAAAATAATAATTTTAGCATATGTTACTGCTGCCGCAGCATTGTGCATAAAGCAATCTTTAGTTTCTTCACATACCACTGTTTTCCTCGAGCTTTTCCCTTATTTACGGCTCTTTTGAACCCTACAATATGACCATCTTCTCAAGATCGCTCCTCTGCCAGTTCTCTGAGGCAAAAACTGCCTTCTCTCACTTGCCATACACCCTTGCTTTAGAGCCAGCAGCTTCCTGCCAGCCAATCAGATTGGATTACTGAGAAACACGCCTCTTCACTCTGAAGCCTAATGCAGGCATGCAATGCCCCTCTGTCTTCTGTGTATACTAAAGAGAAGACAGATGAGCCATAGTAACGGTCGTTTAAGGGGCCAGTGGAAAGAGATGGAGGACATTAATGAAAGCTGTTATTATAGGGTAATTACAGATCTGTTGACAGTCACAGACAAACTAACTGAGGTATACATGCCTAGCTCTAATAAACTAGCAAATGAAAAAAAATATGTCAGTTACACTATAAATATTCCATATGCTGAGACAAGGGTGTGAAATCGTTGGAAGATAGGACATAGACAATATTCTGCCACCAGTGGCTAACTTGAAACTCCTATGCCCCAAAGCAAAATCTGTAGCTGGGCCTCCCAACTAATATAGTAGGTTATTTGCAGTTTTAGTGTCCTCATATGCAGCAGAGGACTCTTTAGGGGCTCCTTCAGGATTCAGGGCCACTATAATGCAATACACTTTGTCCTGCACTGCTTGTTACTCCACAAAAAGAATTCAGCATGCAACCAGCCAATCTTCAACCACCTGAGTGCAGCTACGTATAGAATTAAATCCCCCGCCTAGCTCTTGGACTGGATGCTGTATCGGCATGGCTTCCAGCCTCACTGATACGTCAACCAATTTGACTTGTCAACATGGCAATCCTCCCATGTCATGTGCAATATCTTTGCTGGCTAACCTCCTGACAATTTACTTGAATAGAGATAAGCTACAATACCAGACACAACCTCTAAACAAAGTTGCATTGGTTTTGGTAAAAAAAATATTTTTTTTATCCTGAAAAATCCTTTAAATACAATTCATTTAGTATATTTCAATTTGAATAGTGTGCTTGATTTGAAGAATGAACTGATAATCTAAGTCACGGTGACATGTAAGGATCACTTCTATGAAATCTGCATTTATAGAAGTTTCTATACTTTTGTTCAGGTAAACACGTATATTGTATAAATGCTAATTTATACTTTTTGTTCTCTTTTTTGGCTCCTTCTCTCTTATACTTGAATGCTGGAATAGGTAAATAAAAGCAGCAAGCTCTGTAGGAGCAGGAAACTATGCATGTACCGGGAAAGAATACACGGAGACAACATAATTAAACAATTCTTCTAAGCAGGTTAAAGCTTCACACATCACAAAGGACAAACTCATTAATTACTATTATTATTTTTGTGCAGAGTAGGCTCTGTCACGCTGTGGCAAATGTACAAAGCATAAAGCAATTAAATCATGTAAAATTTCTTATCCTTGATAAAAATGCCTGCAATTTAATTTTGCTGCAGGTCTTAGATTAATCCAGTGCTGGCTTTCAGCTGTCCATAAACAGATAGCCTCCCTCTCCCTATTAAGCATGCATGTTTAGGTTGTGTTCATGTTACGTTTTAACACTAGGATTGCTCCCGGCACATATGCAGAATGTATCCCCACTGACCTTACATACGCCTACTGTCCTTACACTGGGATGTTAAGCGTTGGCATGTCTTTTTTATTTAACCACACAGACATGCTGTATATGCATAACAATGGTGTAGGTGGGTTTTCCAGAGCCCGGGACAATGATTTAGAAATGTGCATTTTTTTTTTACACTAAGTCACCCCACCCCGCCCAATGCAAAATATACACACTTAGTCCCACTTACCTAATAAAATCTTAGGGTACTCGTCGGTATCAATACACCTTGCAATAAATGAAGGAACCAACTGGTCCTACCGCATCCAGGGTGTTGCTGGTGTGTCGGCGTGATGTCCTCTGGATCTGTAACAAGCTCGCCTTGGTGATAAAGCAAAAATAATAATTACATAAGGAAGGGATGGTAACTGCCCCTGTGAAATCCCCAGCAGGGGGCGCTGTGCTGCCCTGTAAGACCCAGCTATCCCGATGTATAACAGGGTGATCTAGGGCATTGCTTTCCCCTTTCTTACTAATTCCCACATTGTGCCTACTTTACAGTAGTTATGCCCGCATTGTGCCCCTCACAGTAGTTATGCCCACATTGTGCCCATCACAGTAGTTATGTTCATTTTGTGGCCCCTTCACTGTAGTTATGTCCTCCTTGTGCCACCTCACTGTAGTTATGTCCATGTTGTGGCCCCTCACTGTAGTTATGTCCATGTTGTGGCCCCTCATTGTAGTTATGTCCTCCTTGTGGCCCCTCACTGTGGTTATGTCCTCCTTGTGACTCCCTCGCAGCAGTAATGCCCGCCTTTGGCCCCTAGTGCACCCTCCAGCTCCATTAAAAGAAAACAAAAACAAAACAGAAACACCAGTTTCCCTGATGATCAGGCACACCCGGCGTTCCCTGCAGCAGCAGACGCAGTCACACACACATCTCGCTGCTGGTTGTGCAGGAGGATGATTCCCGGGCTTTCACTGCTCCTCCCACACACCCAGCATCGCGATATGCAGCCTACTGGGGAGCACCGGAGATCAACGGAACAGTGAGGCAGGGAGCGGACAGCTCCACCATCTAAATGAACTGCCCGGCGGGTGCGCAATCAAGCCTCTGCGTCTAGGTCACATGCCCCGGCTGTCTCCCCTTGCTACGCCCGTGAGGAATAAAAATATTTGCATATATACCATGCAGGGGAATCAAATAAAAAAGTTTATCATGTAGAATATATTTTTTTTACAGTGGTGACCTATTGGTGACATATGCTACTGTATAAAGACAGTCACATAAGTGAGATCCTTCTATCAGTGGCATATGGCTCCGAATATATAGCTTTGATCAGACGTGCAAAGAAACCTGGGAAAGGAGCAGGAGTGGCGGTAGTGGCAATGATGGTGGCAGCTGTACCCATGGAGGCAACCCTCGCTCTGGTGCTCCCTATGCAGTGATAAAAAGGGTTCACTTTTTCTACTATTTGGGGTACACGTTGACTTTTGCACTCCTGCCTGGTGGCAGTTGGAGTTCCCTTGATAGAGATGGGGTCTTGTAGATGCAATAGTGTAACACTGCAGGTGCTGGTGCACACAATGATGAGACCAGTGTTAGTGCAAACAGTTCACTGTACTTTACTGAGGCAGTTGGACAGATGGTTCACACAGGCACTTTATAAGTACAGTATAGTCTTTACAGGTGGTTTAGACAATTTTACCAAAGGCTATGTGTATGGAAAGGTAGGCTGTTTAATAGGCCCCTCCCAATCTGGCCTAAGGGTGGCACTTTCGCTGTTTTTATTTCACAAAGTTTTTATTGATAACGAAAGGTAACATTTGCCAGTATGCAGACATGTAGCCCAATATTTCGAAAATCAGAGATAATTACATTGTATCCACATTACAATAGGTACGTTTAACAATATATACTGTATATTTCTGTAGTAGTCGAGTGACGGGCAATCAGTTGTCGTATGGTTACCCAGGAAAGGGTAGGTAAGGTAAGGAAGGAGAGGGGGAGGGACAAAAAGGGAGGGGAAGAAGGAGCAAGAAACAAAAAAACAACAAAAAAAAACAACAACACAACTAGTCAACTCAGAGAAGAGCAGATCAATATTAATAAAAACGAGAAATAATCACTTAGGTAGAGCCAAATATATATCAAGGTATTCTCAGTTCGGATACACTTTCAGCCACTTATTCCAATACTGCAAATAAGAATCATAAGATCCTCTGCAAGAAGCCATTGTACTTTCCATTGAGCAATTGTAGCCTACCCTACGTATTATATAATCAAGTGTAGGAACTTGGGTGGAATGCCAGTGTTTAGCTATTAATGTTTTTACTGCTGTGAGAATATGAAATATTATGACCCTATTGACTCTTGGGAAATCTTCAATCCCTACTAGTAATAAACAGAGAGCAGGATCTTTTGGTATGGAGGCACCCAATATCCTGTTCAGTAATAATAATGTATTATCCCAGATGTCAATAAGAGCTTCACAGTCCCAAAAGATGTGTTTTATGTCACCTAAAGCTTTCTCACATCTCCAGCAAGTTGCTGATACTTCTGTATATATTTGTGATAAGCGTTGAGGGGTTATATACAATCTATATAGCATTTTACGTGTAAATTCAAGATGCGTTGCACAGCTTAAAAATTTCCTTGCTGCAGTAAATGCTACATGCCAAATTTGTTCTTCATTAGGTAGATCTAGTTCAGATGTTCATTTCACTAACCCCGATACTTTATCTGTGGAGTTATGCTCCAAAAGTAGTTTATACATTTTTGACAAGCCTTTAGTTCAGTCAGATGTGCCAAAAAAATTAATTTCAAAGGTTGAAGTAGCATTTCTCAGGGTTTGTGAAAGGGAGCCCAAAAGGGATTGTAATTGCAAGTATTTATAGAACTCTTTATTGGATATCTGAAAGGAATTTGCCAAGGTTGAGAAGGGGACTAACTGTCCTGAACTCCAGATCTGATGGATTTTGGCAATTCCTGCAGCTATCCAATTTGAAAAAGAGATATCTGGTATTAGCAGTTCCCCCATATGTAAAGTAATGTCAAGTATAATCTATGATACCAATCGTTTCCTTACCACCATTTTAGTCCATGAGTGACTTGCTTTCATCGGTGGTAGTGACGGAGTTAATGACATGTTTTTTACAAGGATTGCTAAAATAGTCCTTTAAGGGTATAGGACTTTAAGGGTATAGGACTTATAATATCTTTTTCTATTTGAACCCATTGTGGCACATTATCACTCCATAACCAGCATCTTACTTGATCAAGTATTGCAGCATGGTAATAATAAAAGTAAATTAGGAAGGCCTAAACCACCTCGCGCCTCAGATTTGTATAAAGTAGATGCAGCTACCCTAGGCTTTTTATTATTCCATTCAATAATGATTGTAAGCCGACGATGTATTTTTTGGGTATCATAATTGGGAGGTTCCTGAAAAAATACAGTATTTTGGGCAATAACATCATTTTAGAAGTTGTCACCCTTCCCACCCATGATACCTCCATCTTAGAGTAGGCGGATATATCAGATTTGATTGTCCTATTCAAAGGAACAATGTTTTTCGGATAAACAATTCTTTAGAAGGAAATGTAAGTGTTATTCCCAGGTACGGCAAGCCCTCGTGTGACCATTTAAATGGGTACTGGGATGCTAGTTGAGAAGTTAACTGGGGTGAAATCCCCATATTTAGTATAAGGGACTTGTTAGCCTTGAACTTATAATATGAAATGTCACTAAAATGCGAAAGAAGGTTCATAACTGCCGGTAAAGTCTTCTGGGGATTAGTTAAAGCTATAATGACATCATCAGCAAATAGCCCTATTCAGTGATCTACCCCATTAATATTAATGCCTGTTATCTCTTTTGAGGATCTGATAGCTTCCGCTAGTGGTTCCATGACCAAGGCGTTTGACAGGTCTCCACTCTTCCCACCAGATCCAGAAATCTCCTTGTGCCGTCTACTGATTGCCTACCTTTGACAAATCCCACTTGATCTCTGTGAATCAATATAGGAAGGATATCTGCTAATCTAGTAGCTAATATCTTTGCGTACAGTTTCAAATCTGTGTTCAGGAGAGAAATCGGGCGAAAATTCTCAGGTTTATCCAGCGTTTTCCCTGGTTTACGTAAAGCAAATATCGTTGCTGAAAGCAATTCTTCAGGGAAGGACCCTGAGTCATGTACATAATTAAACAATCTGTAAAGGTATGGCATCAAAAGGGAGGAGAATTGTTTGTAATAATCATTGGAAAGTCCATCTGAACCCAGAGTTTTATTAGATTTGAGGGATCTAATTGCCGCAGTAATTTCTGCATATGTAAATACTGACAATAAAAATTCCAATTGAGATGCTTCAATTAGTGGGAGTTTCACAGAATCAAGAAACATTTTAATGGCTTTTGGATCAGGCTGGGATGTGTTACTGTCCTCCTTTAAATTATACAATTTAGGGTACTTTCACACTAGTGTTTTTCTTTTCCGGCACTGAGTTCCGTCGAAAGTGCTCAATGCCGGAAAAGAACTGATTAGTTTTATCCCCATGCATTCTGAATGGCGAGTAATCCGTTCAGGATGCATAAGGAAGTCTTCAGTTCAGTCATTTTTACTGATCAGGCAAAAGATAAAACCGCAGCATGCTATGGTTTTATCTTCGGCCCAAAAAACCGAAGACTTGCCTGGATGCCGGATCTGGCATTTTTTTCCATAGGAATGTATGCCGGATCCGTCCTTCCGGTCTGTGCATGCGCAGAACGGAAAAAAAGGTGAAAAAAATAAATGCCGGATCCGTTTTGCCGGATGACACCGGAAAAATCGGATCTGGCATTTCAATGCATTTTTCTGACTGATTAGGCATTTTTAAGACTGATCAGGATCCTGATCAGTCTTAAAAATGCCATCATTTGGCATACGTTTTGCCGGCGACGGAACTGCTTGCCGGATTACTCCGCCGCAAGTGTGAAAGTAGCATTAGAGTAAAACCCGACTATGGAGTCCGGTATCCCCTTAGGGTCAAAAATCGTATTCAATAACGAAGTTTATGGATGACATAATCTAAAAGAAACAGCTCACTGTAATTTTAAATATGTGACGTACCAAACCACGTGGGACGCCACGTGAGACGCCATCGAAGTTCTCCGACTCAGTACAATACGCCAACCGAGCGTGAGTCCACACCAGACCATCGGTGCTCACACGGCAAGGAAAATCTACGCTGACCCGGCGCGCGGTCCGTTCAACCGAACAACCACCTGCAGGTGGTGAAGATACGGTAAAGAGACTGCTTTTTTCATATACTTGCCTGCTATACGACTCTCTCTTACTGAAATGCCATTGATATGGTGATTATATCGAACAAACAAGTAGTTATACACCTTGTTATTGAGAACAGATTCGGAGGACTTGTGACATCTACAATTTGATTATCCATTGGTCACCCTAATAACATGTTATGAAAAACGATATGCCTCTATCGACCTTTATGCTTTTTACCTCACGATTCTTGCTTTTATAGTATTGTTTTATTCTATTTTATGACATTGTTTCTACAAATAAATAAACATTTTGATGCAGCCCCCTATGGTCTGAGTGCCCATTCTACTTACATTCAAAAATCTTATCCCCTTTAGAATCATGTATATAGGATATCTTGGATTTGGCCTGTAAGGCCTTCAATCTAGATGCCAAGAGAGAGGGGGCCTTGTTATTATGGCCATAGTATGTTGCTTTAAGTCTTCTTAAAGCTAGCTCATACTTGTGAAGCTGAAGAAGATGTAACCTCTGATGCAGATCTTTAACCACTGGCAGACCGCACACACAATATAAACGTCCTATGGGCGTTTGTTTATCTCTAAATGGATGTTCTAAATTGTCCATTCAGAGATGCCAGCTGCATGCTAATCGTGCAGCTGCTGAGTGACAGCAGGGCTACCCAGAGAGAAGGCAGGGACAGTTCCCTTCTAGATCGCTGAGTATACAGATCAGGAAGCGCTATGACCTTATGTATGACCTTATTAAGTGTTTTATAAAAAAAAATAAAAAAAGTTTTCACATCTAAAAATAAATAAATCCCCAATTAAGTAATAAAAAAAAACTTGAAAAAAATAAATAAAATAGACATATTTGGTATTGCCACGTCCGTCTCTATTAACATCAACTCTTCCTGCAAAAAACAATCCCCTGCACAAGACAATTGGCAGAAAAATAAAAAAATATGGTGGTCAGAAAATTCGAGACACAAAAACATATATACCCGTATATACTCGAGTATAAGCCGACCCGAGTATAAGCCGAGCCCCTAATTTTACCCCAAAAAAATGGGAAAAATTATTGACTCGAGTATAAGACTAGGGTGGGAAATGCAGCTATAATGCAGAGTGTATGTGTATATAATGCACACACTCTACATTATATACACACATCTGCAAGAGGGTGACTCCCTGTATTTAATGAAGAGTGTGTGCATTATATACACACACACTCTGCATTAAATACAGGGAGCCATCCACAGATCCCCCCTAAACAGTGCCATCCACAGATCGCCCCTCCCCTAAACAGTGCCATGATGGCACTGTTTAGGGGAGGGGGTATCTGTGGATGGCATTGTAGGGGGATCTGTGGATGGCACTGCCATCCACAGATCCCCCTACAGTGCCATCCACAGATCCCCCTACAGTGCCATCCACAGATCCCCCTACAGTGCCATCCACAGATCCCCCTACAGTGCCACCCACAGATCTCCCTACAGTGCCATCCACAGATCCCCCTACAGTGCCATCCACAGATCCCCCTACAGTGCCATCCACAGATCCCCCTACAGTGCCATCCACAGATCCCCCTACAGTGCCATCCACAGATCCCCCTACAGTGCCATCCACAGATCCCCCTACAGTGCCATCCACAGATCCCCCTACAGTGCCATCCACAGATCCCCCTACAGTGCCATCCACAGATCCCCCTACAGTGCCATCCACAGATCCCCCTACAGTGCCATCCACAGATCCCCCTACAGTGCCATCCACAGATCCCCCTACAGTGCCATCCACAGATCCCCCTACAGTGCCATCCACAGATCCCCCTACAGTGCCATCCACAGATCTCCCTACAGTGCCATCCACAGATCCCCTTACAGTGCCATCCACAGATCCCCTTACAGTGCCATCCACAGATCCCCCTACAGTGCCATCCACAGATCCCCCTACAGTGCCATCCACAGATCTCCCTACAGTGCCATCCACAGATCCCCCTACAGTGCCATCCACAGATCTCCCTACAGTGCCATCCACAGATCCCCCTACAGTGCCATCCACAGATCCCCCTCCCCGACGCTCACAGCAGTATTCTTACTTTGTCTTTGCTCCGGTAATACAGGCAGTGCGGGGAGCGGCGCTCACTCACTGACGTCACGCGCCTTCTCCCACTAGGCGGCGCAGGCGCGTGATGTCAGTGAGTAAGCGCCGCCCCCCGCACTGCCTGTATTACCAGAGCTAAGACCTAGACTCGAGTATAAGACGAGGAGGCTTTTTGAGCACAAAAATATGTGCCAAAAAACTCGTCTTATACTCGAGTATATACGGTATATATTTTTTAAATGCTTTATTATGTAACTGAAACAAACAAAAAAAGTAGACATGATATAATTGCGTCCATAACAACCTGCTCTATAAAAATAGCACATGATCTAACCAGTCAGATGAATCTTGTAAAAAAAAAAAACGGTGCCAAAAGGTGCCATTTTATGGTTACCTTGCCTCACAAAAATGTAATATATAGCAATTAAAAATCATATGTACCCCAAAATAGTACCAATAAAACTGGCCCCTTATCCCCTAGTTTCCAAAATGGGGTCACTTTTTGGGAGTTTCTACTGTAAGGGTGCATCAGGGGGGCTTCAAATGGGACATGGCATCTAAAAACCAGTTCAGCAAAATCTACCTTCCAAAAACCATATGGTGCTCCTTTTCTTCTGTGCCCTTACAGCAGTTTATGACCACATGTGGGGTGTTTATGTAAACCACAGAATCAGGGTAATAAATATAAAGTTTTGTTTAGCTGTTAACCCTCGATGTGTTAAAGAAAAAAATTGATTAAAATGGAAAATCTGCCAAAAAAGTAAAATTTAGAAATGTAATCTCCATTTTCCTTTAATTCTTGTGGAACACCTAAAGGGTTAGTTAGTAAAATCACTTTTGAGTAACTTGAGTGGTGTAGTTTCTACAATGGCGTCATTTATAGGGGGTTTCCACTATGTAAGCCCCACAAAGTGACTTTAGACCTGAACTGGTCCTTAAGGAGCGGGTTTTGGAAATTTTCTTAAAAATCGTAAGAATTGCTTCTAAAATTCTAAGCCTTCTAATGTCTTCAAAATTAAAATGACATTTAAAAAATGATGCCAACATAAATTAACATATGGGGAATGTTAAGCAATAAATATTTTATGAGGTATCACTTTCTGTTTTAAAAGCAGAGAGATTCAAATTTAGAAAACAGTGAATTTTTTTCATATTTTCGTTAACTTTTGGATTTTTTAAATAAATAAAGGAAAAACATATTGACTCAATTTTACCATTAACATTAAGTACAATGTGCCACGAGAAAACAATCTCTGAATGGCTTGGATAAGTGAAAGCTTTACAAAGTTATTACCAACATAAAGTGACACATGCAACGCAAAATTAGGCCTGGTCAGGAAGGGGGCAAATGGCCTGGTCTGGAAGTGGTTAAGTTCTTGTTCTCTTCCCTGGTCATAAGACTTGTTTATTCATTTGCGTGAGCTTAATAATACAGTCATTAAGTTGCACAAACTGGGCTTCCCGTTCTACTTTGTCTCGTGATGCTATACTAATATAATGTCCACGAATAAAGGCCTTATGAGCACACCAAATTGGGGCAATGCCAGTTTCTCCCTGATCATTAAAAGAGAAGTACTCTTCAAGAGTCTTCCTTGACTGGGGTAGATATTTGGAGGAATGTAAAATCCTTCCATTAATTCTCCGAAGTATTGTAGGAGGAGAGATATTGCTCAGAGATCATAACTGAAATAGGGCATGGTCAGACCATTCTATGTGACCTATTGTATTGATCATAAGGCAGAATAACTTAGAGGGGTGTGATGTTTTAGAAACCGCCGAGGAATGTAGTTCAGGCCACATTAGTGAGTTGAAATCACCCATATGAAGAAGAGACCCCTTCCCTACCGTCCCCACCTTCGCAAAAAGCCTCCTGAAAAATCGAATATACAGCTACTAGAGTGTATAACACATTATTAAGTTCACATATTAAGATCAAGTATCTGCCCCTGCATCTGTGTAAGAGTCTATTAGCTTAAATGATATAGTATCCCTTATTGCTAAAGATACTCCTCTGTGACAGGCGCAGCACGATGAAGTGCGCTGTGGCATTAGAAAAATTTTAATATCTCTGACTTTTAGTCTAACCAGACTGTCTATTACTCTGTAATTCCTCTAGCGCCGTTCTATGGAAACAGTAGGTTTAAAGAGCACACCAAATGCTTCAAATAACTTCTTTATTAACTTCAACTTTTCTTCACATAACACTAAATGGGATGTGCGGTTCCCCACTTCGGATATCTCCTTCTTTAGAGGAGTTAACATAGCATGAAGGTCTGCTTGCAAAGACGACCTCAGGTCACTCATTAGTGCTGTAAGAAACGATTCTGTAACTGGTCTATCAGTACCAGTGTTATTAATATTGATAAATTGTTGAGGGTATATTACAGTGGAGCATTCCCCATAATGCTGATCCAGTGACGCTACTTGTGCTTGGAACTCCCAGCGTTTACATAGTACAGTCCTGGAGAGGATTCGTGGCTGACCTGTGGCGTTGCCATATTTGTTCCCTGCAGGGTGTTAGGTATATGTGCCCCTGAGCTGCTGGGGGATGAAGTAGGGTATTGTATTAAGGGCCCTTGTGCGGGAGATAAGCTAGGCTGAGTACCTGCAGGAGAACTTGCTGCCCACACTGTCTCTTCAGGGCCTCGCAGCGCGTCACCGCTGCCATCTTGTGAAGTGCTTGATGCGGAGAAGAACTCTGTTAACTTGCCCGTGGCTGCCTTTTTCTGGGTTTTGGTCATCTCCGGGTGTGTCAGGACGATCTTCTCTCTGTATAGGTGGGGTTTGAGCGGAGAAGTTGTGCTGTGAGCCGCTGTCTCAGATCTGTAGCGCTGGAGCTGTGCAAAAGCGTGACTCACTCCATGCGCTGCTGGCCACGCCAACCACTTTCGCTGTTTTCAAATCTATATATCCAGAGTACCCTCAGCAGGGTGCAGTCTCTCCAAACAGATGGCCAGTCTGTATTTTAATACAGTAGGGGACCTGAAGCTAATCATCCCAACCACACTGCAGTGAAGTCCAAAACAGGCATAGATGTGTTACCGTCACTGACTTGTAGTTTAGCATTCTCCTTGTACGGCAGCTAAACCTTCTGTTATATCAACAGTTCTTTTCCTCAGGGGTTGGCACATATACTGTAACTTCATTGGCTGTCCTCAGTTCAGGTTTGCAGCTCACTTTACCTCTTGCTGCTGACTCTTTCTCTGCAGACAACACACCAACTCGCCACTACTAGAGGAAGAGGGTAGAGCCACCTGGCAATTGTTTCTATGAGGCTGGGCTGGTCAGTTAACTCCCTACTCCCCACACTCAAGCTTTGGGATACACAGTGCAAAACAACATCAAATTAACCCCTTATGCAGTGGGTCACCGGCACACAGCAGAAACTCTGATGTCATATGAATTTTGTCTTATGGGGAGTTGGGAGAAATAATTACTATATTAGTTATAGCATGTGTATGGCAAGTTTTATGTTGGAGCAGTAAATTTGTTGACAACTCTCATATAGCATACCATATAATACTGAAGATGAGGACCATCTGAGCTGTAATCTTAAGTTATGTTTCATGGCCTGTATATAAGGTTGAGCATTGACTTATATGATAGCTACTTTATATCGGATAACATTAGAGGCTCAGTGTTCTTTTATTTTAGGAAAGAGAGCTAATTAGCATTTTCTGGCCTATAAGACTTGTTATGCCTACTAGGTGCTCTCTACAAGTAGAAATAGTACCCCTGGATATAATACCCGAAGTAATACTGTCAAAAGCTGCACAAATAACCTTACCATACAGTGCCTAATTCATTTCTTTCACCCCTTTATGGCTGAAAGCCTGTCACAATTTATCTACTGTAGGCAGCCCTAATATATCAGCAGCATCATTTATGTTTCTGCTGTCCTGATCATTTGCTACTATGTATCAGTGTAGGTAAAATGGATACCTTCAAGGGGTTGTCTTACTTCACCAAAAGGCATTTATCATGTAGACAAAGTTAATACAAGGCACTTACTAATGTATTGTGATTGTCTATATTGCATCCTTTGCTGGCTGGATTCATTTTTCCATCACATTATACACTGCTTGTGCAATGAGCCGGACCGTGGGTGCAGTTACACGGACGCCAATTATGCAGTGGGTCAGGATATGAGTATAATAGTCTATGGTTTTTGTCCGTGACGCCAATTGCAGCGTGCGCAGGGTACAGTCACAGGGCCCTTTAAGGTATTGCAACTCACGTACAAGGTTAGGAACGCCAGAGTGGTGTAATGTCTCTGTTTGATAATGGCAATAGTGTCAATGGTGTCTCCTACCTTGGTACTGCTGGACTCCTGGATCCTGGCTCACTTGCAATAAATGAGTGTGTTGCTAGTAGGAGTAATTGAGGTACTTGGTAGCAATGAATGAGATCCAGACTTGGAATATAATTCAAACTGGTCTTTACTTGATGCAGCAGTAATCCATGTCAGATACAGCAATAGTCTTGGGTCCCAGCAGGTATTGGCAATATGTGGCAGGAATTACTATCTTCTGCACTATCTGTCTTCTGCTGTGTTGGGGACTGACTAGCTGAGGAGGAATTTGGCTTCTCCTGGTCTCTGGACGGTACTCACAGTTGTGCTCACAGGGTATGGTTTTTCCTGGAATACTGGAGATGGCTGCTTGTTTTGAACCAGCTGAGGCTGAAGGGCTCAGACTGGGAATGATGATCTTTGGTCTCAGCCGAGACAAGATTCTGGCTTGGATCCCTAGAACTGGGAGCTCCTACACACGCAGCCTTCCCCATGCAGGGAGAGCTGGAACACACCGGATCTAACTGGTTTTTCCTCCCTTGCTGCAGGGTGTGAGAAACTCCACTTCCCTTAAGCAGGGGGGCAGAAAAGAACTGGAACGTTCCATTCTGAATGGCCATAACATTAACTATTCCTACCAACGATGCCGCCACCTGCTGGTAGACCTGAAACATTACAAAGAAAATATCACATTTAAAATGGTTTCATCTCCACAGTTGTGAATGACATGAGGGAAATCACATCAAATGATAGTGTTGATGCCCTTAGCAGATAGTAGCGGGGTAAAAGCGTTAGTAACACCACTCTGGGGTGTTACACTTGTTTCCATGGTTATGACCACCCTTCAATCCTGCAACGGTGGTCATGCTTGCACACTATAGAAAAAGGTTATGGAGTATGCGTACAACTGCGGGCCCAGCCACCAGAGAGGCCAGTGTATTTTCCTATAGTGTGCAAGCATGACCACTGCTGCTGAATTACAGGGTGGTCATAACCATGGAAAACAGCAGTGTATAATGTGATGGAAAAAATGAATCCAGCCAGCAAAGGATGCAATATAGACAATCACAATACATTAGTAAGTGCCTTGTATTAACTTTGTCTACATGATAAATGCCATTTGCTGAAGTGCGACAACCCCTTTAAGTGTATACAGTTTAAACAAACTCCTACCTTTGGCATAAATTAGGTCTGCAACAAATGTTGGTATTATAACTTGTCATTCATGCACTTGGTGGTGCTTTGACTTGGTGCAGAATGCATGGAGCTGAATACTGTCACTGACAGCATCAAACCCCATGACTGCTGGCAGGATTTGTCACTAGAGATGTCCCGAATGCTTGTTCGCGTTCGCTGCGGCGGGCGAACATATGTGATCTTCGGTCCGCCCCCTATTCGTCATCATTGAGCAAACTTTGACCCTGTACCTCACAGTCAGCAGACACATTCCAGCCAATCAGCAGCATACCCTCCCTCCCAGACCCTCCCACCTCCTGGACAGCATCCATTTTAGATAAATTCGGAAGCTGCAGTCTTAGTGAGAGGAGGGACAGTGTAGCTGCTGCTGATTTAATAGGGAAATCGATAGCTAGGCTAGTGTATTCAGTGTCCACTCCAGTCCTGAAAGACTCATCTGATCTCTTCTGTAAGGACAGCGTCCTGACAGCACCCCAAAAAGCCCTTTTTAGGGCTAGTACATCAGTCTGCTTTTTTCCCCCCTCTGTAATCTAATTGCAGTTGCCTGCCAGCGTGTGTGTCAGGCCCTGCCAGTGCACAGTGTCACCAGTGCAACTCATATCTGGTGTCACAGTAGATTACATAAAAAAATAAATTTTTGACTGTAATATAATAGCAGTCAGTTGCCTGCAAGCGTGTGTGTCAGGCCTACAGCGTCTACTCTGCCAACTTCTGCCAGTGCACAGTGCCACTCATATCTGGTGTCACTGTAGCTTGCACGCATAGTACAACTAATCTAAAAAAAATTACAGGCAGAGGCAGGCCACCCCGCAGGGGCCGTCCTGGTCGTGGTGCTGTGAATTCCTTTGGCCCTAGAATAATGCCCAGTGTTCAGAGGCCACGTACCCTGAACTCGAAAAGTTCTGAGGACATAGTTGACTGGCTAACACAGGACACCCAATCTTCTACAGCTTCCGCTCGGAACCTTGACGCACCATCCTCCTCCAGCTCAGCTTCGGGCACCTCTCAAGTTACCACTCGCCCGCCTGCCGCCACCACCAACACTAGCACCACAGCTGCTTCACTTGATCCCTCAGAGGAGTTACTTACACATCAGTTGGAAGAAATTAGTGATGCGCAACCATTATTGCAAGAGGATGTAGATAACAGGGATATGTCTCAGTCAGGCAGCATTACACACATGGACGTACGGTGTGATGATGATGATGATGTTGTACCCGCTGCTGCTTCCTTTGCTGAGTTGTCAGATACAAGTGAAGCGGTTGATGATGACGATGTGTCCGTGGATGTCACGTGGGTGCCCGCTCGAAGAGAAGAAGAACAGGGGGATAGTTCAGATGGGGAGACAGAGAGGAGGAGGAGACGAGTTGGAAGCAGGGGGAGGTCGTCGCAAGGAGCTAGTGGCACAGTCAGACAGCATGCATCGGTATCCGGGGTCAGCTAGACAGCACGCCAATCAACGCATGCTGTTGCCACCACCAGAATGCCGTCATTGCAAAGGTCAGCAGTGTGGCATTTTTTTTGTGCGTCTGCCTCTGACAACAGCAATGCCATTTGCAACCTGTGCCAAAAGAAACTGAGTCGTGGGAAGTCCAACACCCACCTAGGTACAACTGCTTTGCAAAGGCACATGATCTCAAATCACAAACGCCTATGGGATCAACACATGAGTACAAGCAGCACACAAACTAAAAGCCGCCATCCTCCTCCTGGTCCAGCATCTTCAGTCACGTCCACCACTGCTGTCCTCCTTGCCCCCTCTCAACCATCCGCCACTCCGCCTCTTGCTTTCAGCAGTTCCTGCTCATCTGCCCACAGTCAGGTGTCTGACAAGGAAATGTTTGAGCGTAAGAAGCCAATGTCACAGAGTCACCCCCTTGCCCGGCATCTGACAGCTGGCTTGTCGGAACTCTTAGCCCGCCAGCTTTTACCATACAATCTGGTGGAGTCTGAGGCCTTCAAAAAATTTGTAGCTATTGGGACACCGCAGTGGAAGGTACCCGGCCGAAATTTCTTTTCACAAAAGGCAATCCCCAACCTGTACTCTATTGTGCAAAAGGAAGTCATGGCATGTCTGGCACACAGTGTTGGGGCAAGGGTCCATCTGACCACTGATACCTGGTCTGCAAAGCACGGTCAGGGCAGGTATATCACCTACACTGCGCATTGGGTAAACCTGCTGACGGCTGCCAAGCATGGAATGCGTGGCTCTGCAGAGGAGTTGGTGACACCGCCACGACTTGCAGGCAGGCCTGCTGCCACCTCCTCTACTCCATCCTCTTTGATAACCTCCTCGGCTGAGTCCTCTTCTGCTGCTGCGTCTTGCTCCACATCAACTGCACCCCCCCCCCCAGCTCCCCAGGGGCTATTCCACATCCCAGATACGACAGTGTCACACCGTCTTGGGGTTGACTTGCCTGAAAGCAGAGAGTCACACTGGACCAGCACTCCTGTCCGCCCTGAACACACAGGTGGATCAGTGGCTGACTCCGCATCAACTGGAGATCGGCAAAGTGGTGTGTGACAACGGAAGCAATTTGTTGGCGGCATTGAGTTTGGGCAAGTTGACACATGTGCCGTGCATGGCACATGTGTTGAATCTGATTGTACAACACTTTGTGCATAAGTACCCAGGCTTACAGGACGTCCTCAGGCCAGGAAGGTGTGTGGCCATTTCAGGCCTTCCTACGCGGCCATGGCGCACTTTTCAGATATTCAGCGGCGAAACATGCCAGTGAGGCGCTTGATTTGCGACAGCCCGACACGTTGGAATTCAACACTCCTAATGTTCGACCGCCTGCCCCAACAAGAAAAAGCCGTCAACGAGTATTTGTATGACCGGGGTCCTAGGACAGCCTCTGCGGAGCTGGGAATTTTTTTGCCACGTTACTGGACGCTCATGCGCAATGCCTGTAGGCTCTTGCGTCCTTTTGAGGAGGTGACAAACCTAGTCAGTCGCACTAAAGGCACCATCAGCGACATCATCCCATTTTTTTTCTTCCTGGAGCGTGCCCTGCGAAGAGTGCTGGATCAGGCTGTAGATGAGCGTGAAGAGGAAGAGGAAGAGTTGTGGTCACCATCACCACCAGAAACAGCCTTATCAGCATCGCTTGCTGTACCTGCGGCAACGCTGGAAGAGGAGTCTGAGGAAGAGGAGTCAGAGGAGGAATGTGGCTTTGAGGAGGAGGAAGACCAACCACAGCAGGCATCCAAGGGTGCTCGTTGTCACCTATCTGGTACCCATGGTGTTGTACGTGGCTGGGGGGAAGAACAGACCTTCAGTGAGATCAGTGAGGACGAGGAACGGGACATGAGTAGCTCGGCATCCAACCTTGTGCAAATGGGGTCTTTCATGCTGTTGTGCCTGTTGAGGGACCCTCGTATAAAAAGGCTGAAGGAGAACGACCTGTACTGTGGTGGCCACGCTACTAGACTCCCGGTATAAGCAGAAAGTGCCTGAAATGTTACTGAATTACCGGAAGTCGGAAAGGTTGCAGCAGTTCCAAAATAAATTAAAAAGTATGCTTTACACAGCGTATAAGGGTGATGTCACAGCACAACGGGAATCTAACAGGGGAAGAGGTGAAAGTAATCCTCCTCCTACCACGACCACGCCGGCAAGAACAGGACGCTTTACAGACGTGTTGTTGATGGAGGACATGCAGAGCTTTTTAAGTCCTACGCATGGCCACAGCCCCTTGGGGTCCACCCTCAGAGAACGACTCGACCGACAGGTAGCAGACTACCTCACCTTAACTGCAGATATCGACACTCTGAGGAGCGATCAACCCCTTGAATACTGGGTGTGCAGGCTTGACCTGTGGCCTGAGCTATCCCAATTTGCGATAGAACTTCTGGCCTGCCCCGCTTCAAGTGTCCTGTCAGAAAGGACCTTCAGTGCAGCAGGAGGTATTGTCACTGAGAAGAGAAGTCGCCTAGGTCAAAAAAGTCTAGATTACCTCACCTTTATTAAGATGAATGAGGCATGGATCCCGAAGGGACTGACAGTGGGCGATACATTTGACTAAAAAAGACCTGATGAGATGAGCTGCCTTGGGCTAAAAATGGTCCACACGCTGCTGTATTTTATCTCTGCATGCCGGATGACTTGCGTGACTTATCCGCCACCAACTAGGGTTCAAGCCGCAAAGTTTTAGTGCACTTTCTGCATGGAAAACATCAATTTTTCTGGCCGCTGCTACAGCAGCGGCTGCAACAATACCTAATTTTTCAGGCATGTGTACATGCCTAATTTTTCTGGCCTCTGGTGCTGCACTGTGGCTGCAAAAACAAAACAAAAAAAAAGGCACATACATGTGTCAATTCCCCTTCGTGATCGTTACCTTGTTGTGGTGAAGGGGCTTGCGTATCCCAATGAAGCGACCACCTCTATGAGTGTGTTGGCAATGGCAATGTTGGCACACCCCAGATGATAAGGTCGTTGCTTCATTGTGAACAGACCAAAAGCGATCGGCTGGATAATTTTGCATAGAAAAAACATTAATTTTCTTTTTGATCATCTAAGGTGATCATTAAAGCCTACTAGGCCAACAATGGGCCCACACTGCAGAATCATTGTTTTCTGGGTCACTTAACTGTCACTGAACTACCTCAGCACGACCATAGGCTTTGAAAAACCCCATCGCCTGCAATCTCCCAAATGTGCGCACGAGAAAAGTCATCACTACACCAAGATTGACGCATAGAGGAATAAAATTTATGTCATGAGTGTGTCAACTATTGACAACTCTTTGCGGTTGTCTAAAATCTATTCCATACACGTCCCCTGATAGGGGACGTAACAGGGATTAAACTGATAGGAATAGTACTACTTAACACACCACTCATATCTGGTGGCACAGTACATTGCAAGGCGTACGTGCAGTGCCCCAAATTGGAAGTAGCAGGACCAACCAAGCATCTTTTTCCATCTCCCGGTTCCTAAAATCTATTCCATACACGTCCCCTGATAGGGGTTGTAACAGGGATTAAACTGATAGGAATAGTACTACTTAACATACCACTCATATTGGGATTGCACAGTACATTGCACGGCGCACGCGCAGTGCCCCAAATTGGAAGTAAGAGGACCGACCAAGCATCTTTTTCCATCTCCCGGTTCCTAAAATCTATTCCATACACCGGCCTCTGATAGGGGACAAAACAGAGATTAAACTGTTAAGTAAAGATTTTTTTTAATAAAAAAAAAAAGGACAGCCTCTGCGGAGCTGGGTATTTTTTAGCCGCGTTACTGAACGCTCATGCACAATGGCTGTAGGCTCATGCGTCCTTTTGCGGAGGTGACAAAGCTGGTCAGTCAAACCCAAGGCAACATCATCGACCTCATCCCATATGCGTTTTTTCTCATGCCCTGCGAAGAGTGCTGGATCAGGCCGTAAATGAGCATGAAGAGGAAGAGTTGTGGTCACCATCACCACCAGAAGCAGCCTTGTCGTCGTCGATTGCTGGACCTGCGGCAAGGCAGAGAGAGGAGTCTGAAGAAGAGGAGTCAGAGGAGGAAGGTGGCTTTGAGGAGGTGGAAGACCAACCACAGCAGGCGTCCCAGGGGGCTTGTTGTCACTTTTCAGGGACCCTTGGTGTTGTACGTGGCTGGGTGGAGGAAGAGACCTTCAATGACGTCAGTGAGGACAAGGAACGGGACATGGCTAGCTTGGTATCCAACCATGTGCAAATGGGGAGTTTGCGGTTGTGCAAAAGGACTGTTTGCGGTGCGTTAAACAGGGAGTTTGGTCTGTCAGAGTTTGGTCTGTCACTGTGAAGCGGGCGTAACCCTTGCACTACCTGATCGATACAACATCACACCTGATCGTATACACACACTGGATGTTTTAAAGCACGTTATTCCAAACAATTTAGGAATGTTAGGTGATTTATGCCCTTTATGGAATTTAAAACCCGACTCTGCGTCAACTACATAATTTTCCATGGGAGTTTTGCCATGGATCCCCCTCCGGCATGCCACAGTCCAGGTGTTAGTCCCCTTGAAACAACTTTTCCATCACTATTGTGGCCAGAAAGAGTCCCTGTGGGTTTTAAAATTCGCCTGCCAATTGAAGTCTATGGTGGTTCGCCCGTTCGAGAACATTTGCAAAAATTCGCGTTCGCCGTTCGCGAAGAGAAAATTTTATGTTCGCGACATCTCTATTTGTCACACACTGCTCCTGCCAGAAAGAGAATGAACACATGTATGGAAGAGAGGGGACCTTATAGCCTTATAACCCTTGGTGAGTGCTGCACAGGTTCTTGCCACTGAATATAAAAATGGTTGGTGTCCAATAGGGCTGCATTTCATAGTTGCTGCATGGGCTGCATCTGTGGTATGTATGACTTTGTTCTTCTGTAGTATGTGTTTTACTTCCGGTAATATTTGTCTTAAATAGCTATATTCCTCTAATATTAGATTGATGGTAATTCTTTAGATTTAAAAATGTAAGCTCTAGCTTTACGCACATTGACAGTACATGGGAAATGAGGACTGTGCTGGAAACATGCCCTAAAATTTATAGAAGACTTAAAGGGGTTGTCCCACAAAAAATATTCTACAGTTTTCAAACCAGCACCTGGATCTGATTTCTTTTGTAATTGCATGTAATAAAAAATTTAGCATAGCCACCGAGTTATCCAATAAAATGTATCTGTGAAGCGCCACCTGCTTTGTTTTTGTTTTTCTTATTTCTTTGTCCTGCTCACTGAGAAGGCCGCATATGCTCAGTTCCATCCTTCAACTGCCTCCTGAGCTGTGATAGGGAGAGCATGGACACGCCCCCTGAGCTGCAGCAGAAAAGACACTCCCCTTGAGCTGTCAGCTTGATATAAATCTAGCAGAGCAATGAATGGGGAGATCCATGGATCCATGTGAGGTACAGGGCTGGTTCTAGCTTTGTTAGAAAGAGGTTGTCATGTACTATATGATGTCTGATTTTCATTTTTTTACATTAATAAGGGGATAACCCCTTTAAATAGAAGAAAGTGGAATATTACCTCCAAGAGAGTCATATTCATTTGATTAATATCTCTGCCATAGTAAATGGTTCAATGACATTTTATAAAAAGAATTCCCACTGGAGACTGAAGTAAATATTATGTTACAAGTCAAACTATATATATCTTTCATCTTGATGCCAGGAACAGTTTTAAACGGCTTTAGAAAATGAATGAGCTCAGGCTGCGTGAAGATAGGTTTGTGTTTGCTGAGCCGACTCTTACATGACTGTAATTCTCTACGACCACTTTGTGGAGTGCTGTTATCTCATTTTAAATTATACCTTTGTACATTGGCAGGAAATCCGAATTAATTACGTACTGCATGTTAACACGTACATACATAAAAGGGCCTGAGATGCCGATACAGGGACCTGTGTGAACTTTGCAATCATATTTGGAATACCAACCATGGCCCTGATTTATCATTCCTTCACTCCAGAATTCTGGCTTCAAAAAGTCCCAAAATAGGGCTTTTGCGACTTTTTGCACTTGCAAAAAATTTTTGAGACTTTTTGCATTTTTACACACCACTCATTCCAGTTTTGTCATGTGGGTGCGAAAGTGGGTGTGGTTCATTATGTTAATGGGTTTCAATCCAGATTTATTATTGAGACTTTTTTTAAAAGTCGCAGTCTCACTCCAGGAGGAGGGCGGAGTGGGAAAAGTGGAGGAGCTTCTCTAGACTAAAGTGTTAGGTTTAAGGGCACATGCACACAAACGTATTTTCTGTGTCCATTCCGTTTTTTTGCGGACTGTATGCGGAACCATTCATTTCAATGGGTCCGCAAAAACAAACGGAAGTTACTTTGTGTGCATTCCGTTTCCTTATGTCCGTATTTCCATTCTGCAAAAAAATAGAACATGTCCTATTATTGTCCGCATTACGGACAAGGATAGTACTGTTCTATTAGGGGCCAGCTGTTCCGTTCTGCAAAATACGGAATGCACATGGACGTCATCCGTATTTTTTGCGGATCCGTTTTTTGCGGACCGCAAAATATATACGGTCGTGTACATGAGCCCTAAGGATGAGACTAATTTGTCTTATCTGAGTACAGATAATGTAGTAGATGTCACCTGTAGAGATGAGCGAACTTCTGTTTTAAGTTCGGCGTCTAAAGTTCGGCTTCCGGTTAGCGGAGGATCCCGATATGGATTCCGAATTCCGTTGTGGTCCGTGGTAGCGGAATCAATAATTGATTCCGCTACCACGGACCACAACGGAATTCGGAATCCATATCGGGATCCTCCGCTAACCGGAAGCCGAACTTTAGACGCCGAACTTAAAACAGAAGTTCGCTCATCTCTAGTCACCTGCAGTCCTATGTAACACCACAGATAACACAGTGTTAGCTCTCTGAGTACAGATAATGTAGTAGATGTCACCTGCAGTCCTATGTAACACCACAGATAACACAGTGATAACTGTCTGAGTACAGATAATGCAGTAGATGTCACCTGCAGTCCTATGTAACACCACAGATAACACAGTGATAACTGTCTGAGTACAGATAATGCAGTAGATGTCACCTGCAGTCCTATGTAACACCACAGATAACACAGTGATAACTCTCTGAGTACAGATAATGTAGTAGATGGGTGTGAGGCCCCAGAATTCAGAACACGCACAGTGTGACCTGAAGTCTGGGGCTGGGCTGCTGCAGGGTGGGCCATATTCTCAATCCACCCCCCAACCCTACCGTGAAACAGATATGTGGATGGACATAACATACATTGCTACGAAATATACAGTATAATACAGCACCACATACCTCATCCATCCAGTGACATCTCCTGTGATGTAGACTTTCCTCAGCATCTTCATTCAGAGATAAGACCGCCATGGCACCTTCTTTCAGCCGTGTCTCATCTCTGCAGAGTTTCACAGAAAAAAAAAATTGATTCCTCATTTTACTATCGTCCTCCTCCTGATGCCTCAACACTGTCATCCTGCATCCCCCATAATATCATGCTCCCAAACTGTCCTTGATGGTAATAGCGTTCCCTCCACCAGTGTTTCTCAACTCCAGTCCTCAGGGACCACCTGCCGGTCATGTGTCCAGCATTTCCTTAGTATTGAGCAGGTGATATAATTAGTATCAATGCATCAGTACTTACCACAAGTATTTATTCTGTGGGATATTCTTATATCATGACGGCAGGTGGGCCCTGAGGACTGGAGTTGATTAACACTGCCCCACAGTACCTCCAATAGCATCCCCATTAATATGTGCTAAATAAGAATGCCCCCATAGGGCCCCTAGTAGAAATAAGGCCTCCTATAGTGCCGCCAGCAGTAACAAGGCCCCTCTATTATTATTATGGCCCTCTCTGTATTACTATAATTATTATTATTATTATTATTATAATGACCTTCTCTGTATTATTATTATTATTATGGCCCCCTCTTTATTAGCATTGTCATATACAATGACCCACATTTTTTCTACATAATTGCCTCCTTGGTATGCTTCCTCTTTTGTGGTATTGATAATGCCCCCCTCCTCCATAGTGCCCCGATTGCTGCCTGCCTTAGGGTACTTACATAAAAATAAATACTCACCTCTCTTTCTCACTCCATTACTGCTTCTGGCCTGAGTTTGCGCGTCCCTGCGCAGGCGGTCACGAACACATCACTGTGGCCTCCTGCGCCGCGTCATCACATCATCTCACGAGACCCGGCGCAGGAGGTCACAGTGAGGTAATCGCGATCTCCTGCGCCGCTATACTGCCTCATAGGCTTCAGGCCTAGTGGCCTGAAGCCTATGAGGCAGAACAGAGGGGGCGGGAGCTCCTATCACCCTTATTTAAATGCCTGCTGCCCATTGCCCCCTGCAATTTGGTGCCCGGGGCCCCCCTAAGACCCCCCCCCCCCCTTCACGCTACACCCCTGCTCACATTGATTTTGTAGTAAAAAGATTAGAGAGGCACGGAACATTATCAATCATGTTACTGCTCCGTGTCTCTGCTGTCCGGAGAGGGGCTTGGCACTCTTTCACGCAGCGGATTACCCGCACGGCATCCGCTCGTGTGAAAGAGCCCTTACTTTTCTGTAAAACGGCTAGAACAGCCCTAAAGCGCGTTCATTAGTGCCAGTGATGTCGCTGGGAACACTGCTAGGTGGAAGCCTCCGTCTAGCAGTATAAAAATATAAACAAAAAAGCCCTTACCCTGCGAGATACAGCACAGGGCAAGGGAGAGGGGCTGAGGGGGGGAAGAGGAGAACCCCTTTAATCTATTGCATTATATATAAGTATACCGGAGAGCAGACACAATGAAAAGGAAATCCTACTGAGCTGCTCTACTTAGCGCCTTCAACAAAGTATATTTACCATTTATGA
Source organism: Bufo bufo (assembly GCF_905171765.1). Classification (NCBI taxonomy): domain Eukaryota; kingdom Metazoa; phylum Chordata; class Amphibia; order Anura; family Bufonidae; genus Bufo; species Bufo bufo. The sequence goes on along the minus strand of NC_053393.1, from coordinate 106,518,668 downwards.
AGTCTGAAGAAGGGCTGTGTACAGATGTGGGGTACTGCTGCACTCAGGGGCGTAGCTAAAGGCTCATGGGCCCTAGTACAAGAGTTCAGCTTGGGCCCCCCCTTCCCTCAATGCTTTTTGGCCAGGGGCAGGGAAGCACAAACCTTTGTGCTGCCCAAGGCAAAAGCCAGAGGTGTAACTTGACAAGCATGCACTTTCAATAATGCTGGTGTCTTCTTATGCAGCACAAGGGTCTTTGGGCCCCTCAGGCTCCTGGGCCCGGTAGCGACTGCTACCTCTGCACCCCCCTATAGCTACGCCCCTGGCTGCACTGTGCCGTGATATCTGTTACCTGAAGAATTTACATAGTAGGCATGCACCTCAGTTTGGGATCTGGGAGATGATCTTGTAGAGTAGGCCATCATGTTTGAAAGGATTAGGCTCCATTCAGACGTCCGTGTGTGTTTTGCAGATCCACGGATCCGCAAAACACGGACACCGGCAATGTGCATTTCCGCATTTTGCGGACCACACATCGCCGACACTTAATAGAAAATACCTATTCTTGTCCGCAATTGCGGACAAGAATAGGACATGTTCTATTTTTTTCGGGATCAGAATTGCGGACCCGGAAGAGAACTGGCTTAGTTACCCATTGCAACCAATCAGATTGCACTTTTCATTTCTTCAGAGCTCCTATAGAAAATGAAAGGTCCAATCTGGTTGCTAAGGGCGACTAAACCAATTTTTTCTTTACACCAGTTTGGTGAATCTCCCTGTTTGTGTTTTTTTTTTTTAAACTCGTTTTATTGAAAATTTAACAATAAGCATGGTTCAGCATATTTTGAAGCATTGACACCCCACGCAGGGGGGTCTCCAGCTCCACATAGTACAAACGTGATACATAATGTGTCAAGTGATTCTCAGCAATATTTCGCTACTTGGCATCAAACAATACAGCATATCTACTTTCTAGTGTTTAGACATTTAATGCAATGTTACCCTCCGACACAGAGTGCAAGTGCACAGGTTGCAAGGAGTGATTTGAAGAGCACCACTCTCCCCACACTTTCTGAAATTTCCCTGGGCATTTTCTATGTATGTATACTACTTTTTCCATATTCATTGCATGGTTCATCAAGGTCTTCCATTGGTTCACTGTGGGGACTCTATCCGCCATCCACCTCAATGCTACAGCCTTCCTAGCCAGGAAGAGGGCTTCCCCTAGGAATATTCTCTGGTGATGTGTCCACTGTTCCTCCTCTAATATCCCTAGGATACATATTTTTGGGCAGGCTCCTATCGATACAGGCACTATCGTAGACAGAATCTCTAGAACCTTGTTCCAAAATACTTGTAAGTGTCTGCATCCCCATATCAAGTGCCAGAAATCAGCGCTCCCCTCTTGACATCTATGGCAACTGCTGCTAGGTAGTCTCCCCATCTTATAGAGCCTGAGGGGGGTTAAGTAGCTTCTATGCAATATGAATAATTGTATCAGTTTATTATTTACCGACGGGGAAACCTTAGTGGGTACCAACATAGCCTCCTCCCATTCTTCAGCATCAAGAGTTGGGATATTAACCTTCCATTTCGCTTCTACTTCCAATGGCTGAAGAATCATGCGATCACCTAGTAAATATGTGTAGAGTATAGAGATAATGCCCTTAGGTCCCTGCGATCTTAGCACCCCTATCAGAGGATATTTGGAAATACTGCGACCTGTCCCTCTAAACTGATCATTTAGGGCGTGCCGTAACTGAAGGTACCGAAAAAACAAAGAATGGGGAATCTCAAATTTCTCCTGTAGTTGTTGCAAAGTTCGTAATACGCCCTCTTCATACAGCTCAGCTAATGTCAACACTCCGCATCCCTTCCATATCCCTGCACCCTCCAATGTTTCCAAGTGCGGCCACATGGGATTGTCCCAGAGCGGGATTGCATCTGGTAAATCTGCATACGAATTTAATTTGGCTGCTTTCCATATTTGGTTAGCCAGTCTATGAGCAGGAAGTAGTTTCCTGGATACTGTACTTGGGGACTCCAAGACAGGCCACAGATTAGAAAGATTAAGATATTCCCTCAACCAATATTCCGGTCCTGGTAGTTCTCCCTGTTTGACCCATGCCGCTATATATTTCAACTGGCCGGCTAAGTAATATAGAAAAAAATCGGGTAGAGCCGCTCCCCCCCTCGTCTTAGACCTCTGTAATACTTTCTGCGAGAGCTTCCTCCTAGCCTTTCCCCACACAAACGCCGTTATCAGGGAGTGCAGCCTGTCAAAGAAGGCCTTTGGTACCGGGGCGCATGCATGTGACAGGAGATACAGGCCCTTGGGGAGCAGAATCATTTTGACTAGGTTCAATCTCCCCATCACCGAAATCGGTAATGCCTTCCAAGTTTTAAATTTATCAATAAATAAGGACTCTATCGGTTCTATATTTCTCGTCACAGACACTCCAGGGTCCCTTGTGATCACGATGCCAAGATACTTAAACTGGTCCACTACCGGTAAATTATGTATACTCTCCGGCCACCCATGATCCCAAAGAGGCATAATAGCTGACTTCGTCCAGTTTATGAGCAAGCCCGAGTATGTGCCAAATTTCCCTATTACCTCAATTGCTCTGGGCAGAGTCAGCTCAGGCTCGCCCATAAACAGAAGGAGATCATCTGCATATAAGCCTATCTTCTCCTCTCTGTCTCCTCTAGAAATCCCCATAAAGGACCTGTCCTGCCTCACTCTTAATGCCAAATGTTCGATTACCACCGCAAACAAAAGGGGGGAGAGGGGGCAACCTTGTCTAGTACCTCTATGCAGAGTAAATGAATCTGACATGGTGCCATTTACTAGTATATTTGCCTTAGGTCTCTGGTACAGTATCTCCACCCATCTTATGAACCCTGGGCCAAACCCGAATTCCTTCAGGATCCGAAACAGGAAAGGCCACTCCACAGAGTCAAAGGCCTTAGCCGTGTCAAGTGATGCCATGGCCCATTCACGCCCCTCCGCCACTCCTACCTGAGCAATAACCTGAGCTCTCCTGATATTGTCAGAGGTGGTCCTCCCCGGCATGAATCCCGCCTGATCCTGGTGTACTATAGACGTTATTACTTTATTTAATCGAGAGGCTAATAATCTGGTTAGAATTTTGTAGTCTAAATTGAGCAACGAAATCGGCCTGTAAGAGCCACATACAGTTGGATCCTTGTCTGGCTTTAATATAACAACAATAGTTGCATCATATAAGGTCTCGGGCAGTTGGTGACGCTGGAATGATGCTGAGTACAGCTTAAGGAGTTGGGGGCTAAGAGTTTCACTATATCTAGAATAAACTTCAATTGGGATCCCATCCGGGCCCGGTGCTTTCCCAGTTGGTATGTCATGCATGGCTAGCTGGATTTCTTCCAGAGTTATATCCTTGTCCAGGAGGGTCACTTCCGCCTCACTGAGCTTAGGATGTTCCACCTCTGAAATATAGTTACTTAACTCCCTCTCCGTGTAGTTAGCTGCTGTGCTGTACAGCGATTGATAAAACCGTTTGAAAGCGTCAAGTATTCTCTGCCCGGATTCCTCCAATTGTCCCTCAGGGTTCAGAATTCGAAGTACCGGGGGGGACGACTGGTTGGCTCTAGCAATCTGAGCTAAAAGCTTGCCCGCTCTATCACCAGATTCAAATGACTGTTGCTTCATAAAGAACATTTTGCGTTCACTTTTCTCCTTAAGATGCATCATATACTCCCTTCCTCTAGTCATCCACTCTATCCTATTCCCTTCTGTGGGGTCCGAACAAAACAATACCTCCGCCTCCCTACATTTATTATGCAATTCTACTTCCTGGCGGGACGTGTCCTTTTTTACATAGGATATTGAGGACTTCAGACATCCCCTCAGGAAGGCCTTCAGGGTGTCCCACAATAACAATTCCTCTGTTTCATCTCCCTGCACATCCAGGAATACTCTCAGCTGATCGGGGATTCTATCATTTTTTGTCAATAAAGAGAGCCAGAAGGGATGTATTCTCATCTTCCCCCCTCTAGATGCAATCCCGGGAGTGTCAAAACGTGCCACAACTGCAGCATGATCTGAGGGTCCCCGCGACTCATAGTTAATTGCAATCAAGTCCGTATAACTAGCAGCATTTCCCAGGACATAGTCAATTCTCGAGAGTGCCCCCCTAGCGGGAGTGAAACAGGAGTATTCCCTCAACTGCGGGTTTCTAATCCTCCACATATCTATCCATCCCATTTCTGCAGCAATTCTAAACAGAGTGGTCGTCGAGTGGACTCCAGTCTCTCTCCCTTCAGGCGGTCTAAATCTATCTACCTCTTCCTGCATTACCATATTAAAGTCTCCCATGCAAATCAGCCGGGCTGAGGGATATTGCGCCGCAAACCCCAGGATAACATGAAGGAGTGAAATACTCGCCGGGGGGGGATTATATATGTTAACTATTACATACGGGATGTGGTCAATAAAGCCATACGCCATTATATATTGTCCCTCCGGATCAGCAACTGACTGCTGCGGTTCCCACAGGAGGCCCTTGCGCACTAATATAGCCGCGCCTCTAGAATTTGATGAGCCATATGACTGAAGTGACCACTGAACCCATTGTTTTACAATTCTGTGCCCCGTGTCAGCCGTCAGATGAGTCTCTTGAAGTCCCAGAATGTGAGGGCTATAGCGTCGTATATGCGAGAACACCGCTATCCTTTTGTTCGGATTTCCAAGTCCCCTCACATTCCAGGACATCACTACTAGAGGTCCCATAGTACAATCTTAAAGTTATCCTTCCAGTAGTACAGGATGTCATCCGGCCCTTGTGGAGTAACCTCACCCATTTTAATAGTTCGCCCCCCTCCCACACTACTGATGCATAATTGATGTGACCATGCTTTCAACAACTTACAAAACATATAACATAACAGATAAACTTCTAATACCTCTGAGCAAACATCCAGTGCATGCATCATAGTATTAACTAGGTGACAATCTATATTCGGAGACCAGTGCGGGGTGAAGATGTTATGCCCGCACAGGTAGCCGAGCATTCCCTGGTCAATGTGAGTTCCATAGCTGCAGGTACATCTAAGCCTCAATAGGTGCAGATACTCATATTCAGACAGCCTGTGAATCAACATCTACAGTAGGACTATAACCATGCTTACAATGATCTGCTATCTGAAAGAGCACCATATTGCATTCAAGTAATGCATATTGCATTCAGGTAAAGCTAAATATTGCACCATATAATAAGGATAAACCACTCAGTGACAAGGCCTCTATAAAGTGCCTTTTCAGAACTCAGTAATACTTGCAACTCAGTCCCAGTGTTTCAGATCAGTGCATTCTTGGACGTCTAGCAACCCAGTCCTCAGCCTCCTTTGGGTCGGTGAAAAATATCGGCCGTTCGCCATCCACTACGCGTAGTCGCGCTGGGTAGGCCATCGAGTATTGCAAATTTAATTCCCTGAGGCGTCTCTTGACCAAGACGAAGGTGGCCCTCTTTTTCTGCAAATCCGCGGAGAAGTCCGGAAAAAGTGACACGTTGGTGTTTTCGTGCATCAATACACCTTTGCTCCTTGCTTGGCTAAGAATTAAATCTCGATCCTTCCAATTTAATAAACGGGCGAGCAGGGGCCTTGGCGGTGCGCCTGGAGGTGGTGGTCTGGCCGGTACTCTGTGCGCCCTTTCAACTGCATAGGCCGCTGAGAATGTGGCTGTAGGGAACTGGGCCTTAAACCAAAGCTCCAAGAAGCTGGCAGGATCTCTCCCCTCCGCTCTCTCTGGCATCCCCAGGATTCTTACATTATTGCGTCGGGCCCGGTTCTCCAGGTCGTCGCATTTCTGCCTCCATAATCCAACGGCTCTTTCCACCTCCGTCAGCCTCGAATCTAGCGGCCTGGTGTAATCCTCCAGCTCCGACACCCGATCTTCAGTGTGTTTAACTCTTTCCCTCAGCTGTTGCACGTCATGCCTCAACAGGCCCAGGTCGACACGCACCTCCTCAATTTTGCAGGTAAGGGAGGATTGGCAGGAGGAGATCGCTGTGAGGAGCTGCTCTGAGACCGCTTTCAGCGTTATCTCCGGTTCTCCAGCCTCATCAGTTTCTATCTGCTGCGCGGCCTGTCCGCGCGTCACCGCTGCACGTGGAGTGGCGGGAGCCGCGGCGCCATGTTGGTTTTCCTGGCGGGCATATTCTTTAAGTTTGTCGGCCGCGGTCTGCGCCTTGCTGGGACCCATATCTTGGTTCCTGGGTTTCCTCCGTCTCCTCTGCACTTGCCACTCTGAGTCTGAGGAATGCAGCTTGGCAGGATTAGTCAGGATTGATACCAGGGACCGGAGCCGCTCTCAAGTGCGTGCGGTCATGCCGGCAGTTAGCCACGCCCCCCTCCCTGTTTGTGTTTAAGGCTACATGCACATGACAGTTGTCTTTTGCGGTCCGCAAATAGCGGATCCGTGTTCCTGTTTTTTTTACATCCACATCCGTTCCGTTTGTCCGCAAATTTTGTAGGTTGTGTTTCCGTGTGTCTTCAGATTTTTTTTGCGGTCCGCAAAAAAAACTTGAAGGCTGTAATTCTTGAAATTTAAAGGGAACCTGTCACCAGGATTTTGTGCATAGAGCTGGGGACATGGGCTGCTAGATGGCCGCTAGCTCATCTGCAATACCCAGTCCCCATAGCTCTGTGCGCTTCTATTGTGTTAAAAAACTGTTTTGATCCATATGCAAATGACCTGATATGTGTCCTGTATCCGGAGATGAGTCCAGCAGAAAGGAGCCCAGCACCGCCCCGCGTCCTCCGAATCTCCTCCTTGCTGACTGACGTCACAGAGCTGGAGCGCCGAAATCTCGCGATTGACGAGCTAGCGCATGCGCAGTGTCGGCATCATGTTCATTCCCTGTGCTGGCATCAGCACAGGGAACGAACTACGCATGCGCTAGCTCGCGTATCGCGAGATTTCGGCGCTCCAGCTCTGTGACGTCAGCCAGCAAGGAGGAGATTCGGAGGACGTGGGGCGGTGCTGGGCTCCTTTCCGCTGGACTCATCTCCGGACACAGGACTCATATCAGGTCATTTGCATATTGATCAAAATGGTTTTTTAACACAATAAAAGCGCAGAGAGCTGTGGGGACTGGGTATTGCGGATGTGCTAGCGGCCATCTAGCAGCCCATGTCCCCAGCTCTAATCACAAAATCCTGGTGACAGATATATACAGGTTTCCCAGCAACCATCCGCAAAAAAAAAGGAAGTGGATGACATACGGATGGCTTTCGTTAATCATCCGCATCTTTTTGCGGACCCATTGACTTCAATGGGTCCGCAAAACGTTTGTTGCGGACAAGAATAGGACATGCAATACTTTTTTTGCGGACGGGAAACACGGACAGCGGACGCGGAAAAGAAATGGTTGACTACAGAGCAATTTCAACGACTCCATAGAAATGCATGGGTAACCATCCGATCAGCCAAAAAAAAAAAAAGGAACGGACGCAGAGAAAAACATGTAGCCTTAATGTCATTATTTTCATAATTTCTTGCTGCTGTCAGTGAATAAAGCCAATCTTGACATTTAAAGGGAGTCTGTCGTCTCCATTCTGCACATTGAGCTGACAGACTCCTTTTAAAGGGTTTGTCTCACTTCAGCAAATAGCTTTTATTCTGTCGAGGAAGTTAATATAAGCCACTTACTTTATGTATTTTGATTTCCCATATTTCCTCCTTTGCTGGCTGCTTATACACTGCTCGTTTCCATGGTTACAACCACCCTGCAATCCATCAGTGGTGGTCGTGCTTGCCCACTGTAGGAAAAAGCAGTAGCCTATGTGCGCTCCCACGGTCGTGGCCACCAAAAAGGCTAGCGCTTTTTCCTACAGTGTGCAAGCACGACCACCATTGATGGATTGCAGGGTGGTCGTAACCATGGAAACGAGCAGTATATAATGTGATGGAAAATGAAAGAAGCAATATGTACAATAACAATACATTAGTAAGTGGCTTGTATTAACTTTCTGTACATGATAAATACTATTTGTTGTGGTGAGACAACCCCTTTAAGTTACGTTCACATGCGGCAGATTGGGTGCAGAGATTTCTACCACTGAATAATGGAGTTTTTTCTGCAGAAGGGGTGTGGAAGTCCCAGAAATTTCTGTCACTTGTGAACCTATCCTTAATCCACTTTCAAATGGTCAGAATTTAGTCAGTATTTTTTGGCAGTATTTTGCATGCCAAAATCAAGAGGGAAAAGAGAAAACATATAATGGAAAGGTTTGTGCCTCTTCTGTTTTTGGACCCACTCCTGGATTTGGCTTACAAACACTGATGAAAAATACTGACCAAATACTGACCGCGTGTGAGTGTGTCCTGACCAGGTTCTGCTCACACAGCTGCTGGGCTTGTAACAGTGTTCTGTTGTAGGCAATGACTGCAATAGTTAAAGGGGTTGTGCAGCAATACACACTGCTCAAAAAAATAAAGGGAACACAAAAATAACACATCCTAGATCTGAATTAATTAAATATTCTTCTGAAATACTTTGTTCTTCACATAGTTGAATGTGCTGACAACAAAATCACACAAAAATAAAAAAATGGAAATTTAATTTTTCAACCCATGGAGGTCTGGATTTGGAGTCACACTCAAAATTAAAGTGGAAAAACACACTACAGGCTGATCCAACTTTGATGTAATGTCCTTAAAACAAGTCAAAATGAGGCTCAGTAGTGTGTGTGGCCTCCACGTGCCTGTATGACCTCCCTACAATGCCTGTGCATGCTCCTGATGAGGTGGCGGACGGTCTCCTGAGGGATCTCCTCCCAGACCTGGACTAAAGCATCTGCCAACTCCTGGACAGTCTGTTGGTGGATAGAGCGAGACATGATGTCCCAGATGTGCTCAATTGGATTCAGGTCTGGGGAACGGGCGGGCCAGTCCATAGCATCAATGCCTTCGTCTTGCAGGAACTGCTGACACACTCCAGCCACACGAGGTCTAGCATTGTCTTGCATTAGGAGGAACCCAGGGCCAACCGCACCAGCATATGGTCTCACAAGGGGTCTGAGGATCTCATCTCGGTACCTAATGGCAGTCAGGCTACCTCTGGCGAGCACATGGAGGGCTGTGCGGCCCTCCAAAGAAATGCCACCCCACACCATTATTGACCCAATGCCAAACCGGTCATGCTGGAGGATGTTGCAGGCAGCAGAACGTTCTCCACGGCGTCTCCAGACTCTGTCACGTCTGTCACATGTGCTCAGTGTGAACCTGCTTTCATCTGTGAAGAGCACAGGGCGCCAGTGGCGAATTTGCCAATCTTGGTGTTCTCTGGCAAATGCCAAACGTTCTGCACGGTGTTGGGCTGTAAGCACAACCCCCACCTGTGGACGTCGGGCCCTCATATCACCCTCATGGAGTTTGTTTCTGACCGTTTGAGCAGACACATGCACATTTGTGGCCTGCTGGAGGTCATTTTGCAGGGCTCTGGCAGTGCTCCTCCTGTTCCTCCTTGCACAAAGGCGGAGGTAGCGGTCCTGCTGCTGGATTGTTGCCCTCCTACGGCCTCCTCCACGTCTCCTGATGTACTGGCCTGTCTCCTGGTAGCGCCTCCATGCTCTGGACACTACGCTGACAGACACACCAAACCTTCTTGCCACAGCTCGCATTGATGTGCCATCCTGGATAAGCTGCACTACCTGAGCCACTTGTGTGGGTTGTAGACTTCGTCTCATGCTACCACTAGAGTGAAAGCACTGCCAGCATTCAAAAGTGACTAAAACATCAGCCAGGAAGTATAGGAACTGAGAAGTGGTCTGTGATCACCACCTGCAGAACCACTCCTTTATTGGGGGTGTCTTGCTAATTGCCTATAATTTCCACCTGTTGTCTATCCCATTTGCACAACAGCATGTGAAATTGATTGTCACTCAGTGTTGCTTCCTAAGTGGACAGTTTGATTTCACAGAAGTGTGATTGACTTGGAGTTACATTGTGTTGTTTAAGTGTTCCCTTTATTTTTTTGAGCAGTGTATTTTGATGACCTATCATTCACATAGGTCATCAATATCAGATCGGTGGGGGTCTGACACCTGGGACCCCTGCCAATCAGATGTTTGAATAGGAGGCGGCTTCCTGTTCGTTACACTGCTGTCTTCTTAGAAGTTTTGGCAGCGCAGTGTAATGACAGGTACTTGCTCCATTCACTTGAATGGAGCAGGTATTTGCCATTACACTGCAACACCGCTACAAAGAAAATGACACGTAGTGTAATAGAAAGGAAGCAGTGCTAGCATGGAGCAGCTGAATGGCGGGGTGTCGGACTTCCGCTGATCACATATTGATCACCTACCATGACGGCAGGTCATCAATATATATTGCTGCACAACGCCTTTAAGGGTCATTCCTGTTGCACATATTAAACCAGTATTTTTATGAGATTCTGCAGCAGCTGAGGTGTGTTATGTTCTGCAGCAGCTGAGATGTGTATTAGGAGGTTCTGCAGCAGCTGAGTTGTGTATGATGAAGTTCTGCAGAAGCTGAGGTGTGTTATGTTCTGCAGCAGCTGAGATGTGTATTAGGAGGTTCTGCAGCAGCTGAGTTGTGTATGATGAAGTTCTGCAGAAGCTGAGGTGTGTTATGTTCTGCAGCAGCTGAGATGTGTATTAGGAGGTTCTGCAGCAGCTGAGGTGTTTATTAGGAGGTTCTGCAGCAGCTGAGGTGTGTATTAGGAGGTTCTGCCGTAGCTAAGGTGTGTATTATGAGGTTATGCAGCAGCTGAGGTGTGTTATGTTCTGCAGCAGCTGAGTTGTGTATGATGAAGTTCTGCAGAAGCTGAGGTGTTTATTAGGAGGTTCTGCAGCAGCTGAGGTGTGTATTCTGTGGTTCTGCAGCAGCTGAGGTGTGTATTCTGTGGTTCTGCAGCAGCTGAGGTGTGTATTATGAGGTTCTGATCAGCAGACAGAGAAACGTCAGTTGTGGCTGGATTCAATATTTTTGTATTCTGTGTCTGCATCTTGTAAAATGTTTTAAAATTAATTTTATTAGTAAGTAAGGTAGTTTTTAATTATTTCTACAAAAGGGGTGCCATTTGCCTAATCTGCCTGGAGCACCAAAATACCTAGTCCTGGCCCTGTTCCTCTGCTAGCATGTATCTCACTGTGACCTGACTGGCCAGTCCGGACTTGACCTGATCCAGTAGCGTCTCCAGTCCAGCGCTGTCAAGATCTGCCCCATGCCCTGACTGTGCTCTGCCACAGTGACAGCCAGCTACAGCAAACAGTAAGTCGGAACTGGAGGGGAGGGGGAGTAAACAGCAGCAGGCACAGTTCATGCGAGGTATGGGCACACTATATAATACGCAGCAGCAGGCACAGTCCATGGGGGAAGGATTGCACACTATGTAAAAGGCAGCGGGCACAGGTCATAAGGGTAAGGCTAGACGCACACTTGTGGTCAGATTCCGGTGTTTGGTTCCAGCGTAGCCAGGGCAGGTAGCAGGAGGGGCTAGGGGTGGGTAGTGGGAGGGGGCAGGGTATGGGGGTCCAATTCAGATTCTTCCAGTGGGGCCCAATGATTTCTATGTACACCCCCACATGTACCTCTAGATTTATGAATATAAATGTTTTTCTAGCTGCTGTTTAGAAAAGCTGTACATGCTGCAATCAGCTGAAGCCTCTTTATTTTAAAAAAGGGGTTTTCTTTTAAAGTTAGACTGGCCACAGGGCCTCCTGTGTGGTACAATTGCTAAGATGAAGCTGTTCCCATACCCCGCTTTGTCCATCATTAACTATTTACATCTTTTCAAACCTTGCAGACCTTTCTATAGAATGCTTGACTGACAAATCAATTGAAAAAACTGTGGGTGTTAAATAAAATCCACAAATCATTATAAACTCCTTTCTACATTACATACTCAAAACTCCAGATTTTAACGGACTGCCCACTCACTAGTTCTGAAGAGCGATGCAAGCCTAGGTGACAGCTGAATGTGATAAAAATCTTTAGCTATCATTTCAGTGTACAATTCCTCGAACAGACGGTGCTAAAAACAAGCCTGGGTTGTATTCCCTTCACCGTGGAAATACAAGTGTTCTTTCTGTCCAGCTTTAGGCTCCAGCAACATTCCTGGCAGTAATCCTGGCAGCCAATGCTTGCTCGCTGATGATACCTCTACACTCTGCAATCCATCAGCAAGCATTTTTTATCAAGTGAGCTGTAATGTAACTATGTCCTGACACTTAGAATACTTCTACCCTCAGCTTGGGTTGTTGTTTGGCGGTAGCCATGAAAATAAAATGAACATACAGTGCATATACACAATACATACAAGGCCGTCCATAACCTGTCCCCTCCCTACATCTCTGAGCTACTTTCCCGATACATCCCCACACGCACTCTCCGATCCTCACAAGACCTCCTTCTCTCCTCTCCTCTTATCGCCTCCTCCCACAATCGCCTCCAGGATTTCTCCCGTGCATCCCCCATACTCTGGAACTTGCTACCCCAACATATCAGACTCTCACCAACAGTGGAATCCTTCAAAAGAAACCTGAAAACCCACCTCCTCAGACAAGCCTACAACCAGTGACCCTGCTGCCTCTATACCGCCATGACCAGCTTCACCCGCACCTACTGTGTCCTTCTTCCATACCATGTAGATTGTAAGCCCTCACGGGCAGGACCCTCTCTCCTTCTGTACCAGTTTGTACCTGTACCAGTCTTGTTTATGCTCAGTGCAATTGTCTGTATTATGTATGTGCATCCTTATCACATGTACAGCGCTATGGAATGAATGTCGCTTTTATAATAAATAATAATAATGATAATAATAATAATAACTGCCATGTGCAGCATGGACAGACAGCAGCTAGATGGGCTGGGAATTACTCAATACGGTCCTGGTAGGTTGTCACAGGTACCTGGAGTCATGCTGATTGCAGTGCATCCCACAGCTTCTGGAGGTTGTGTGGGGTGGATCCATAGAGCGAACACAACCATCGAGGTGGTCCCAAAGATGCTCAATTGGGTTCAAATCTAGCGAAGTAGGGGGCCAGAGTAGAACTTGGAAGTCTTGGTCACACTTTTCCAACCAATGTTGGACATTTCTAGCTGTGGGACATGTCGCCTTGTCTTGCTGGAGGATCCCATCTTCCCCAAGGAAAACAATTAGCATGTGTGGATGTAGTGTACATGATCTATAAGGATGGATGAGTGGGCCAGAGAATGCCACGAAAACCTTCACCAGACCATTATGCTGCCACTACCATCTTGTGTTCTTCCAGTAATGGTTGCAGGGTGTATGTATTCAGATGTTTCTTGCCTGATACGTCAATGTCCATCCGTTCTATGAAGCAGAAAATGTGACTCATTGGAAAAGGCAACCCTTTGCCAATCAGTGGAGGTCCAATTCTGATAACTGCAAACTGAAGCCTTTTTTGCCAATGGAACTTTGTTAGCAGAGGTGCAGTGACCATCTGTAGGCTTTGGTTCCCCATATGCAGTAGACACACATCTGGTAGCCCCCTGGTTCATTATAGCGGTGAGCTGTTCTATTGTAGTGTGTTAGTCCGCGCTCGTGAACTTCGTAGCCGACTTTCACCTCTCACATCAATGGCACGTTGTCTGCAGTTTCCATGTTGCTTATTCGCAATGGTGCCATTTGTCCACTTATGATACACTTTGACCAGCAGCATGAGAACAGTTTACACTGCGCAGTTTCAGAAAAGCTGCCACCCTTGGCTCAGAAGCCAATAATCATCCCTGTTTTGCAACTCTGATAAATCGTCCCTGTTACCCATGACAGGAGTGAGGGATATGTGTACAGACAGCCTCTTGCACACCTTATATACCCATCAAGCCAGCTCACCACACATGACTTCCTTATTTAGCTACACGCTACCGACGTTGAGAGTAGGAAGTGGTGATAATAGTGGGACTTGACTTTACTATACAGAAGATTTATCATGTATGTTATATAAACTGTTTTAGATTTATTGCAATTATTGCAAGGGAAAGGTGGACGAATGAACCTCAGCAACCAAAGGCTGTTTGGTCTCATTCTCCACTGCCAGTCCATCAGTTTAGTGGGTCATGCTGTACTTGTCTCCATCGGTGGATGTAAAGGGAGTTGGGTTAAAAAAGTTACAGGTCCTTAAAGGATATCCTTAAAGTAGACAACCAGTGCTTGATGTGGCAAAAGTAACAAAATAGGGAGGCTCAACACCCTGATGAACGGATAGCGGTGGGTTCAATGCCAATTGGGTCACTCACCCAATCAAGAATAAAAGTGTATAAGCAGAGAAAAAGCAAGCACACCACCTTCTGGAATGTAGTTGAACACTTGGACAATGTAATCAATGATAAAATATCACACTTAAAAAGGCCAATACATAAAACATTCAATACAATAAAACAGTATATAAAAAATAATAAATAAAATCAAATGAATATATATCCCAATTGGAGACTGTACTCTGAATAATGTCAAACTGTTATATAGTCTCCTGAGATAATGTCTCTTGAGATAGAGTGTAGCAAATATGCAGTCAACCAGTCAATTGTTGCCAAATAAAATCGTCTCCATGAGACTCTTACCACTCAGTAGTATCGGTGATATCAGTGAATGGTCTACTTGCATGAATTGGTGAAAGAATGTAGTCACTAAAGCGCTGGACTCTGGATCCTGGATGCTGGGTAAGTAAGAAGCGTGCAGCTTGGAGGACGTGTTCCGGGTAAGTAATCACATACCGGTGATAGATGCAGTCACCAAAGCGCTGGACGCTGAGTGCTCAGCTCAGAAGACGCACGCCAAGTCAGGTGGTCCGGTGAAAGGTGCGGCCACAAAAACGCTGAACACCAGACGCCGAGCGCTCCGCTCAGAAGACGCACACCTAGGTCAGGTGATCCTCTGTGGCTGAGTCAGATGATCAGGTCAGCTGGTGCAAATCCCCCAATTACGTGCTGCACAGGTCCTTATACCGTAGTGGTAATATGGCATAGCATGGGTCCAGGTCCTATACTGCAACAAATGATTATGTTGGCAGATAGCTGTTGCAAAGAATAATTTTCTTTCTCCACGAAATCCTTTGTACTTGGGGTCCGGACCAGTACTAGATGTGGAAATTTGCGTAGTCCGCTAGATGCGTTTCGAGACTACCTGTCTCTTCCTCAGTAGCTACCAGACTGCGCTTTTCCAAATATTTTATAGGGTACACAATTTAAATAATTAAAATCATTGATGCAACCTGAGGTCAGGTTAAGAAATCGAGTAAAACATGAAATGGATTATAGAATGGAGACAAACGTAAAAACAGACAAATATCAAAATATCTAGTATTTTTCTATACCACACAAACTAAATATATATCTTCTATGTTCTTTTCTCTCTAGATATCCAAAATCGCGAAAAGATATTTATAATGTGACTAGTATTAGCATAATTCCTTCATAGTATTCGGTCTCAGTGCACACATGTATTCCTATGCGTTTTTTTCATATACCTTCTCAGTTGTTATAAAAGGCCCAATCTATAAACAGTGTTCATCATATATTTTTTATATACAAATCTTTCTTCATATACTTATTCAGCTGAAAATTATTTTTGTTTCTCGCTGAATGTAGATATAGTGGTGCCTGGGAGCAAGGAGAGATCGGGGTGCTGGATAAAACAGCTAACCCCGATGTCTCATCGGTCCCAGGCAACCTATAAAAAGCCGAATACTTCTAATTCTGCGTTGAGACCTTTCGGAACCAATGAGCCAAATTCAAAAATCCTTCTTGACTCTACCCGGGACATATGCATAATGTGGTTCCCTCCCCTCCAATTAGGTTGTATTCTTTCTAGGGCCACATATCGTAGTGTACTGGGATCTTGATTGTGGTGAGTTTTAAAATGCCTAGAGACCGTATGCTTCTCATATCCCTTGCGTATATTCGCAATGTGTTCTGACACTCTCTTTTTAGTGTCCTTTTTGTTCTTCCAATGTATTGCTTATCACATGTACATTGGAGCAGATAGATGACATCTGTGGTACTACATGTTAGGAATTCTCTAATTCTCCATCTGTGGTTATTACTTGTTGACATCACTACTTCTGTTTTTTTGTTCTGATTTTTAGTGGTCTTACAATTTGAGCAGCTCCCACAACGGAAAAATCCCTGTAGGCCTACCCAATTCACAATGGTATTTGTTTGAGTGAAATTCCTATTCTTAATAGTTGGGCAATTTTTAATGCTAACAAAGGAACTTTGGTGTATGTAATATCAGGCACAGCTGGAAGAAGGTGTCCAATGACTTTATCTTCACGGAGGAGATGCCAGTGTGTCTTAATCATTTTCTCAATTTTCCTGTACTGAGAATTAAAGGGAAGGATGAGTCTTATCTTATTTTCATCTACATCCATCTTTTGCTCTCTATTGGATTTTTCCTCGAAAAAGGTAGTTCTGTCCATCATTTTGACCTTATTCAAAGAACTATGCAACAGAGACGATGGATATAGTTTGACGTCAAAATTTTTCTTCATTATTTCTGCCTCTTCCTCAAAAATTTTCTCCGACGTACAATTGCGTTTTAAGCGCCTAAATTGGTTGATTGGTATATTCGCCAACCAACGAGGAAGATGGCAACTCGTATGCAAAATGTAACTATTACGAGTCACTGGTTTATAGTATGTACTACAAACCAATCTTTGTGCTTCTACAGAAATACATAGATCTAAAAATTCGACTTGTTTTTGGCTGATGTTAGCAGTGAAAATTAGATTTTGATCATTCCGATTCAGTTCCATAATAAACTTGCTCAGGTCATCCTCTCTCCCATTCCAAATAAAGAGGATGTCATCGATGTATCGTCGCCAGAGGACCAAGCTCGTCCCCAGCCTCGATCCAATCACTCCGTGTTCAAATTGTGCCACAAAGAGATTGGCATAGCTGGGGGCGAACCTGGTCCCCATGGCGGTACCCCTGGCTTGTAAATAAAATTCGGAACCATACCAGAAATAATTGTGTGATAATATATGTTGGATCCCCTCAACTGTAAAATTGATTTGACTTTCTTCCAACTCACTTTCTCTCCTTAGTACTGCTTGTATTGCCTCCAAGCCTTGTTTGTGTTTAATGGAGGTGTACAGAGAGCTGACATCCAATGTCACTAAAAACCATTCAGGATCATAACTAAGGGCTTCAACAGTTTTGATAATATCTGTTGTGTCCTTGATATAGGAAGGCGTCTTTTTAACAAAAGGTTGTAGGATTTGGTCTATATAATGCGATAAATTACATGTAATAGATCCTATTCCCGAAATAATGGGACGTCCTGGGGGATTTTCGCTATTTTTATGCACTTTTGGCAGGCAATAAAAAACAGGGATTCTTTGTTCTGTATCTAATATATATTTGTATTCATTCTCATACAGGAGTCCCTGTTCTTTGCCTCTTTTGCATAAGTCATTTAAGGATCCATAGAATTCCTGTGTAGGGTCTCTATCTAACTTAATATATGTGTCTTGGTCACTCAATTGTTTACGACACTCTTTATCGTAATCCTCTGTATTTTGGATCACAATTGCGCCTCCTTTGTCAGCCGGACGTATCGTAATGTTATCCAATTTTTGTAACTGCTTCAAAGCTTCACATTCACCTTTAGTTAGATTGTTATAATGTCTTTTTTGTATAGATGTATTAATCTTTCTAATATCTGTCTCCATGTTTTTTCTAAAAGTTGATATTTCATATCCTATTTCTTGTTGAGGATATTTTCTAGATTTCGGTTTCAAGTCAGTGTGCCGGTATTTAGATTGATTTAATAGAGTATATTCATAAGGGTTTTTAATAAAGTGCTTTTTAAGGCATAATTTCCTCACAAATTTTTCTATGTTGATATAAGTCTCAAATTTATTTAAGAGGACTGTAGGTGCAAATTTCAGACCCTTGTTCAATAAAGTGCTCTGTGCTTCAGTGAGTATATGTGTACTTAAATTAATGATGGGACTATCTACCTCTATTTGGGTGTTTATCTCCGTGTATTCCTTTTTCCTCTTTCCCCTACGGTTCTTCCTTCCTGGTCGTGAGTCAGAGTGACTTGTGTGCGTTGTGGTCTCTGTGGATTGTGATATTGTATTGGGGGCGATCGTGAGTGCTGTCTCCCTCTCGGTGGTGTCCGTTCTCTCCTTTGTGCATGTGTTGTTGGGCTGAGGTCCCTGTGTCTTAGATTGTAGTTGTGTGGTTGTGTTGGTGTCTGGTATTGATCTTTTCTCAGAGTTACTTTCTCCATAGGCCGATATATTCGGGACTTGTGGTGAGGGGGTGTTCTGTCTAAAAAATGTGATTCGGATAGACTTTCATATTGGTTTGTGATAGGTATATTGTAAATGATTTTTGGGTCTCCTTGTTCAGGTCCTATATCTCTTTGTACCTTCCTCTGGGATTCCACATTATATGAGTTATGTGCTCTATAGATGTTCCTAGATGAATCATTAGAATAGTGTTCTTGATTCTGAGGATTTTGTGCCCTATCCGTATTATGTGTTTTGTCATTTCCCCTATTAAAAATCTTTTTAGTTTTTCTGTAAATAATGTCTTGTTCTAGGGAATCTAGACTTTTGCAGATACGTGACTGCCATAAATTATATTCTTCATTGTGAGGAAGTTTTTCAATCATAGATTTGCTGGTTTCAATTTGTTGGTTAATATCACTCAGCATTTGGGTTCTACGAGTTATAATCAATTGTATCAGTGCCATGGATTGTGTCTTTAACAGACACTCCCATTCCCTGTTAAAGTCCTCACAATATAAGTCCTGTGCTGGTTGTTTGATAATATTTAATCCTTTTGGAATTTTTTCATTAGCAATGTAATAGTTCAATGTTTTAATTTCCCATCGCTGTCTTAATTGTTTATGCAATAATGTCTCCAAATTCCGAAAGGATTCAGATACAGATTTGTCTTCTATCTGTCTCCTATTATCATTCATGAATATAAATTCCTCAACTTTTTTTCGCTTGTCTTCCACACAGTTCCAGATATCCGTCATCTTGGTGGAGCACACCCCTTTGAGTGAATAGAAATAGCAAAAGTAACAAAATAGGGAGGCTCAACACCCTGATGAACGGATAGCGGTGGGTTCACTGCCAATTGGGTCACTCACCCAATCAAGAATAAAAGTGTATAAGCAGAGAAAAAGCAAGCACACCACCTTCTGGAATGTAGTTGAACACTTGGAAAATTTAATCAATGATAAAATATCACACTTAAAAAGGCCAATACATAAAACATTCAATACAATAAAACAGTATATAAAAAATAATAAATAAAATCAAATGAATATATATCCCAATTGGAGACTGTACTCTGAATAATGTCAAACTGTTATATAGTCTCCTGAGATAATGTCTCTTGAGATAGAGTGTAGCAAATATGCAGTCAACCAGTCAATTGTTGCCAAATAAAATCGTCTCCATGAGACTCTTACCACTCAGTAGTATCGGTGATATCAGTGAATGGTCTACTTGCATGAATTGGTGAAAGAATGTAGTCACCAAAGCGCTGGACTCAGGATCCTGGATGCTGGGTAAGTAAGAAGCGTGCAGCTTGGAGGACGTGTTCCGGGTAAGTAATCACATACCGGTGATAGATGCAGTCACCAAAGCGCTGGACGCTGAGTGCTCAGCTCAGAAGACGCACGCCAAGTCAGGTGGTCCGGTGAAAGGTGCGGCCACAAAAACGCTGAACACCAGACGCTGAGCGCTCCGCTCAGAAGATGCACACCTAGGTCAGGTGATCCTCTGTGGCTGAGTCAGATGATCAGGTCAGCTGGTGCAAATCACCCAATTACGTGCTGCACAGGTCCTTATACCGTAGTGGTAATATGGCATAGCATGGGTCCAGGTCCTATACTGCAACAAATGATTATGTTGGCAGATAGCTGTTGCAAAGAATAATTTTCTTTCTCCACGAAATCCTTTGTACTTGGGGTCCGGACCAGTACTAGATGTGGAAATTTGCGTAGTCCGCTAGACGCGTTTCGAGACTACCTGTCTCTTCCTCAGTAGCTACCAGACTGCGCTTTTCCAAATATTTTATAGGGTACACAATTTAAATAATTAAAATCATTGATGCAACCTGAGGTCAGGTTAAGAAATCGAGTAAAACATGAAATGGATTATAGAATGGAGACAAACGTAAAAACAGACAAATATCAAAATATCTAGTATTTTTCTATACCACACAAACTAAATATATATCTTCTATGTTCTTTTCTCTCTAGATATCCAAAATCGCGAAAAGATATTTATAATGTGACTAGTATTAGCATAATTCCTTCATAGTATTCAGTCTCAGTGCACACATGTATTCCTATGCGTTTTTTTCATATACCTTCTCAGTTGTTATAAAAGGCCCAATCTATAAACAGTGTTCATCATATATTTTTTATATACACATCTTTCTTCATATACTTATTCAGCTGAAAATTATTTTTGTTTCTCGCTGAATGTAGATATAGTGGTGCCTGTACTTGTCTCCATCGGTGGATGTAAAGGGAGTTGGGTTAAAAAAGTTACAGGTCCTTAAAGGATATCCTTAAAGTAGACAACCAGTGCTTGATGTGCCCATCATGAAAATAATCTCTGAGAGGCACAGTGAAGGGTCTGGCTCACACAAGTGTCATGTTCATGTTTTACATAGGGACAGTGATTCAATCTATTTATAATTATTCAATTATAAGTCAAAAAACACTACTGGAACTACTGTATATCCTAAATAGCAAGACATTTTTCAAAAAGGAATTACATAGAACTTGTTGGACTTTACCTAGGGGGGCAACTGAGGCATGCGACAAACACTATCTCCACAAGGTAAAGGAAATATAGGAAATAGCTCACCCACTCGCATCCACTACGAGGTGCTCTAGTCTAAATGTGAAACACCCTTCACGGCAAAAATAGTAAAATAGTAGAAGACTGGCACTCTCAACACAGGGGTCATTAGGTTGCAAATCACAAAATTTAATGTAGGTACATAAAAGGTTAAAATTAATATTGATAAAATGCGTAATTACATACACTGTTGATAAATAGACACAGTCTGGTGTCAATGGTAACAAATAAATCAAGGTGATAAATTTTATCAATGTTGCAAGTCCTTGAGAAATTAGCAATAAAGGGATAAAACTTCTTTTTTGTTCCTAATGGAGAAAGATCCAGTATTGAGATACTTCAGTTGTGTTGAACTTTAAGTATAGTGTTCCTTTTCAAGCAGGCTATATATTTTAACAGCTCAGAGTATATCTGATAACGCCCACTCTATTAGTATGCTTCAATAATAATCAATCCCTCCGGTATTTCAAGGCATATATGGTATCAGCCCGCTATATGGGTATGTCTCTATATCAGTCCGGCACTCCGGGACGGTGTACAGATGACAACCCACTATGTGGGCTTACCTTCTCCTTTGTGTCGGACAAACCTCCAAGTGGTCTAAGCGCTGCTGAGAGCCGGCGTCCCGGCTGTTTCTTGGTCAGCGTTCCACGTGGAGTCGGAGACAGGATCGTCACTCCGGAAGTGACGTAGCGGCCAGTTGTATGGGGCACAAGCTTCGTTTTCGTCCGGTCAGGGATACAGTGCACTGTTATCCCACAAAATATAAGGAAAATCTTCTTATAGCTGGGTCATATATCGATCTTTGTCCAGATCCCTAGAAACCAAACGCGTTTCGAGGAGACCTCTCCTCTTCCTCAGTGGTAATGACCCTACTCCATATTGGATTGATTTTTATACTCCTTGCTGGAAATTCCAAAAGTCAGAAATGGAATATTTTTCAACAACATTTTATCTCTTTTTAGATGTATTGGATATTATTTTTTCTTTTTTCATGTATATCCTACATATTTTTTCTCATCTACTATTTCATAAATCGCATTACTTTTCAATTTTTCTACTTGCGTTTTTATTGCGTTTTAGGTGCGTTTTTGTTTGGCACATGCGTTTTTTTAGAAAAAGCTGCAGATTTGCTCGGGATACCAAAATCCTCCAAGGATTTTGTTGCAACAACTCTACTTAAACTTTTATAGTGATTTTTATCAGCCAATTTTTTAAAAATCATATTTCAATTATATCTCATTAATTCATTTGCCATCTTTCCTCATATACTGTATACCAAACAGCATCATAAATACATATAAAAAATTATAAAACTTTTATTATTAAAAATAATAAAAATGTGAGCTGCATTATTATAATTCCCATTCAATATAACATCCTATTCGGATTGTTCAAAGATAAATATCCATTGTACTTTGAACAATCCGAATAGGATGTTATATTGAATGGGAATTATAATAATGCAGCTCACATTTTTATTATTTTTAATAATAAAAGTTTTATAATTTTTTATATGTATTTATGATGCTGTTTGGTATACAGTATATGAGGAAAGATGGCAAATGAATTAATGAGATATAATTGAAATATGATTTTTAAAAAATTGGCTGATAAAAATCACTATAAAAGTTTAAGTAGAGTTGTTGCAACAAAATCCTTGGAGGATTTTGGTATCCCGAGCAAATCTGCAGCTTTTTCTAAAAAAACGCATGTGCCAAACAAAAACGCACCTAAAACGCAATAAAAACGCAAGTAGAAAAATTGAAAAGTAATGCGATTTATGAAATAGTAGATGAGAAAAAATATGTAGGATATACATGAAAAAAGAAAAAATAATATCCAATACATCTAAAAAGAGATAAAATGTTGTTGAAAAATATTCCATTTCTGACTTTTGGAATTTCCAGCAAGGAGTATAAAAATCAATCCAATATGGAGTAGGGTCATTACCACTGAGGAAGAGGAGAGGTCTCCTCGAAACGCGTTTGGTTTCTAGGGATCTGGACAAAGATCGATATATGACCCAGCTATAAGAAGATTTTCCTTATATTTTGTGGGATAACAGTGCACTGTATCCCTGACCGGACGAAAACGAAGCTTGTGCCCCATACAACTGGCCGCTACGTCACTTCCGGAGTGACGATCCTGTCTCCGACTCCACGTGGAACGCTGACCAAGAAACAGCCGGGACGCCGGCTCTCAGCAGCGCTTAGACCACTTGGAGGTTTGTCCGACACAAAGGAGAAGGTAAGCCCACATAGTGGGTTGTCATCTGTACACCGTCCCGGAGTGCCGGACTGATATAGAGACATACCCGTATAGCGGGCTGATACCATATATGCCTTGAAATACCGGAGGGATTGATTATTATTGAAGCATACTAATAGAGTGGGCGTTATCAGATATACTCTGAGCTGTTAAAATATATAGCCTGCTTGAAAAGGAACACTATACTTAAAGTTCAACACAACTGAAGTATCTCAATACTGGATCTTTCTCCATTAGGAACAAAAAAGAAGTTTTATCCCTTTATTGCTAATTTCTCAAGGACTTGCAACATTGATAAAATTTATCACCTTGATTTATTTGTTACCATTGATACCAGACTGTGTCTATTTATCAACAGTGTATGTAATTACGCATTTTATCAATATTAATTTTAACCTTTTATGTACCTACATTAAATTTTGTGATTTGCAACCTAATGACCCCTGTGTTGAGAGTGCCAGTCTTCTACTATTTTACTATCTCCACAAGGTTAGCAGTTGATACAGCAACTATCGGCTTGACACTCTTAACAATAATATGTAAGCACGCCAGTTAGCAGCCATATCAGCTGTTTCCTTAAACTGACAGAGGCACTCAGAAGGCAGTTTTGATGGCCACCTAAACATTTGATGCACATTTCAATTTAGATGTGGTATTTGCTGTGAATCATCTGCAAGACCATGACAAAACTACATTTTGCAAAGACACAAATGTGCACAGGACCAGCAGAAGGACCTGCTCAGATAGAGTCACATGACCATATGTATTCAGGTCCTGTTACTGTTGAAGAACCTGCACAGATAAGGTTACATAACCACATTTGTCCTGAATCAGAGGTCAGAGAAGGAGAGTGTGCCTCTAAGTGGTATAGTGTATTTAGGGGTTCTACTTTGTGTTTTATTGGTCTTGTCTGGGGTCTAAATTAATTTGTGTTGCTATAAGGACTGGGATTGGCTGCAGAAGAAAGGGACCAAAGATGTATTGGCAGCAAACTGTAGTCGACTGTAGTCAGGAGGAGTCATCATGGTGGTTTGGGTCACATCGAGAAAAAAAGAGAATGGCTATAATCAGAAAACACATAACCTATCCTTGTTTGTTCCTAGTAAATACATGTACTGCACAAAATAGAAAAAGTCTAGGCTAGTCAAAAACTGTCTGTACAGCCTAGGCCTAAAAGATAACTGGGTGTTTCTGTTGCCCTTGTCAACACGATGTGTCACTACACAGCTTGATCAACGATGGTTGAAAACTGGTAGGGCTCATGCACATGACCATAGCCTGTTTTGTCGTCACTCCTTCACAAATGTCCTATCCTTGTCAGCAAATCAGACATATTCTATTTTTTTTGTGGGGCCGGGGAACGGACATATGGAGTGTACAGCCCTTTGACCTGTGGAATGGTAACAGACAGTTGTCAATGGAAGCACAGAAAGGTGTTGTTAACTATACACAGTTTTTCAGGATGGCGGTAGTAAACAAGTTTATTCAAAAACCAATTCCATTCAATTTTATGGTATGCTCTTTTATGTATGTATAATTTATGGATTAATAATATAATCATATATGTGACAACTTTATTCTGTGGGTCACTATAATTACAAAGATATTAAATTGATATACAGTAGTTATGTG
Organism: Bufo bufo; assembly: GCF_905171765.1. NCBI lineage: Eukaryota > Metazoa > Chordata > Amphibia > Anura > Bufonidae > Bufo > Bufo bufo. The sequence goes on along the minus strand of NC_053393.1, from coordinate 106,493,912 downwards.
TTTTTTTTTTACTTAGCACATTAAAACAATTATTTGATATTCACTAAAGATGACGAAGTGTTCAAAAATTTGTAGATTTCTTACTAATTACTTTCTAAAGAATCACATTCCATTATATGGAGCGGGAGCAATGACGAGGAATGGCGATCCCGCCGCCCCCTGTCATTCAACCCCTCAGATGCTGATCTCGGCATCTGAGAGTCACATTTCGCCTATCAGAGGGTTAATACAAAAAATATATATACACTCACCTCCATTAGAAAGCGGAGAGGCTGTTGCGGCCATCTTGATTGAAGAAAACGCGTCAATTCTCGTGCAATTTGTCATTACGTCTTCACACTGGGCGGACGTGGTGATGTCATGGTGAATCAAATTTTTCCTGAAACTCAGATCGAATTCCACTTCGGTAACTTCGATTCGCTCAACACTAATATTCAGTGTACAGGATAAACAGTGTGTTTAGTATTTGTAAGTGTTGTTACAGATGTGGTGATACCAATTATGTATGTTTTTTTTCCCCAGGCCTTTGTTTTTTACTTGAAATTTTTTAATTTCATGTTTCAAAACTAATTGCCGTATGCAATGTTTTTGTAGTGTATACGTCCGTTACAGTAAATCCGTCAGGATGTCTTGGCAGAGGCTAATAGGCATCCATACATGGTACTCTAATGGTGCAAGCCGGGATGGCGTTAAACTGACATTCCATTCTCTATCTGTTTACAGAAGCAGCTGATGTGGTAGCAGCCCCTCCTGACATGGACATGAGATCCACCCCCTGCATTCCAACTCCTTTATGGCTTTGTTCACACATGTGTTCTAGTTTCCGTTTATAATGGAAATCACTGTATAGTTGTTACATCAGCAGCCTGTGTCAGTTCCTGCTCCACTACCTCTATTAAGAAGAATAAACATTGAACAACTACCACTTCCTTGCTCTTTGTGCTGCTGCACGCTGCTTCTAATTTCTAATCTGCTTCTGGTACAACTCTGTGCTGCTGATCTCATTTCTTTGCCTGTGAAATTAGGTTCCTACCTTGCTAAATTCCTTGCAAAGGTGTGCTGTTTCCTGTTATCTGCCTGTGTACCGACCTGTGCCTGTTTTCCACTGTGACCTTCTGCTGCCAGCCCTCACCTCGGACCTGTTTTACAGATTCTCAAAAACTCTGCCTGCCCTGACCTATGCCTGTTATTGACTACATGTTTTGTCTGTTCCTTCCGTGCATTTCAGAAGTGTCTCTGACCCCCGTAGGTATGCCCTCAACTACACTGGGTCGACTCCAGGAAGTAGCAGTCTTGTGGTTACCGGCAGCAAGTCCAGATCCCTGCATAAATAATAATAAATAAAAATAAATAAAGGGTGAATACTGGGGAGCCACCAGGATAACGTCCCCAGCAGGGACATACATAGAAATCATTGGGCCCCATAGCAAGAATCTAAATTGGGCCCCCATGCCCTATTCATAGCCCCTCCCACTACCCTTTCCTGGCTACTCCCTTTGCTCCATGAACTGTGCTTGCTGCTGCGTGTTATATAGTGTGCCATCAGGGCCAGACTGGGATTACAAAACATCCCTGGTATACAAACCCCACCACCCACATATAATACAATAATAATGCACAATAGACACTGTAGTGGTGAATTTCTTTTTACTTGGTCATGCCCCTATGTAAACCATTAATACAAGAAAGAAAATAAAAGTGGTTAGGGACATATGTTACCCTCCCTAACAGCAACACATCCCCAGGTCCTATAGCTTTCTGAGCCTCTGGACTGCACTGATGACAGGAACTCTAGAAGGGAGCCTGTATTAAATGTAATTAGGATGTGGAACCTTTAGTCCACCGTAGGCCCCCATAGCAGCTACATGGTCTGCCTCCATTGGAGGTATGCCACTGGTACCAAAGTCAAACTGGTTGGATGACAGTGGTTCCACACCCACTGCTGTTAAAATAGTGTGTGATATGTAAAACTGTGATATTACATTAAAAAAAACACACATTAAAGGGGTATTCCCATCACAGACAATGGGGGCATATCGCTAGGATATGCCCCTATTGTCTGATAGGTGCGGGTCCCTTTAAATTACTTTAACTGGTAGTGGGGCATTCCAATTTTCATCAGAATGTGGCAGGGAGAGGGGTGAGTGGTTGCCAAACTAAATCTTTCCCCCAAGAACAGCCTAGCTATGCCTTTGGAACATGCAGAACATAAAACTTTTCAAAACACTATATATTCTTAAGACATTGTGTTGACAAACGTTAAGTTTCCTACACGTACCATTATGAGAACAAGCTGTGTATATACTGGATGAATTCTCTTTTTTCAAAATATAAATTTTGCATTCTCTTTTGGTTATTAGAAGCCCTATAAACAGCCTTTGGTTACTTGGATCCAGGCCATACCATAGGGTATCATAGGATGTGCCAAAGTCCTTATTTTAAAGTAGAGCAAACATGGAAAACACTTCTTAAAGCATAGCTACACACGCTGAGGTCATGGAGCTGCGTCCGTAAGTTAATTCTACACAATGACCACTATATATATGGATGTAGTAGAGTTAACACTCATGATTTATGAGATGTGTTATCTAAACTAAATGCGTTAAGCTAACACCTTCAATTGCTTTTCAATGGCTTTTGTCTCAAGATAACGAGATGAGTTAAGAAATCTGAGTTAAGAGCTTGAGTGCTAACCCTGCTACATCTGTACTATACATGTTCATCCATACACACTGTATGTAGACTATTTAGGTAATGTTATGTTCATGTTGAAAAGGCATATTTACCACTAGCAACCATTCAAATTCCTCCTTTCATGAGCAAAAGTAGGTGACCAACATGACAAGTGGAGTAGGATTTTTTTCTATGGGCAGCTATGACACTTCTAATTTCCCCAATGTACCTAAATTACCCCATATGTAATATGTTAGTTATTTCATATAGTACTATGTGCAAAAAGTAATTTGATGATTATAGTAATATGTGACATTATTAGTTATAAAACAAAATACTGTTTATCTAGTAATATACAATTTTTTTCTATTTTTGAAGAACGGAGGACAACCTAGAGGATGAAGGGGATGAGTCTGCTCCGCTGCTCTCCAGTGCCTGTGAGGAAGACACTCCCTCTGGGGCAGCGCAGGTGGAGAGTGCCCCAGGACCAAGCACGGCACCTTCCAGGCCACCAGCTGTTTCTGGAGGCGATTTCCACCCCCCCCCCTCCTTTGGTTCTACCCAGCCGGGCCAGACGACGAGCAATCCCTCCTGCCGAATGTCTCATCAACACCCAGGTGATTTATTATTTATCGAGAGCCCGGCAGGAGGATGCGTTTGACTTGTATGCCCATAGTCTGGCCTCTTATTTGCGCCGGCTGCCTCCAGAACGAGTCCTGAGAACCAAATCGGCTCTTGGAATCGTTCTGGATGCAGCCACTCCCCCCAACGATCCTATAGAAATTTTTAGAGCCCTGGAAAATTGGCGCCTCCATGGGAACATGTTTGGCCCCCAGCCAATACCAATTTCCCAGGGCTCACACCCTCCACCACCACCTCCTCCACAATTCCACCCTCCAAGGGGTCATTATGGGCCACCTACTCGTCCATATGGCCCACATTATCATGTGGAGTCTACATATTGGCATGCTGTCCTCACCTCCTCACAAGCAGCCCCATCGCAGTACTTGGGCCCCCCTTCCCAACCAGCCTACCCTGGCCCGCAGTTTCCAGCCCCAACCTCGCCATCTGGGGGTTATACCAATTTGTAAATGTTTTGTTATAGAATGTGTCGGCAGATAAGAACCATTTGGCCCATCTTGTCTGCCCACTAACTGAATACTATGAATAGCCCCTGGCCCTATCTTATATGAAGGATGGCCGTATGCCTATCCCATGCATGCTTAAACTCCTTCACTGTATTTGCAGCTACCACTTCTGCAGGAAGGCTATTCCATGCATCACACTATCACTGAAAGCAACCACCTCTTAGGTTGTTGCTTTCAGTGATAGTGTTTTGTCATAGCAACTATACTTGAGGTATATATTTTTCTGTGAATTTCTATTCCATGCATCCACTACTCTCTCAGTAAAGTAATACTTCCTGATATTACTTTTAAACCTTTGCCCCTCTAATTTAAAACTATGTCCTGTTGTAGCAGTTTTTCTTCTTTTAAATATTCTCTCCTCTTTTACCTTGTTGATTCCCTTTATGTATTTAAAAATTTCTATCATATCCCCTCTGTCTTGTCTTTCTTCCATGCTTTATTTAGTTCATTTTAAAAAACTGAAGTCAAAGAAAAAGTCGATATGACTATTATTTTTATTTTATAATAAAAAGAGTTTTATTTAACCGATTTATACTGTTACTTCTCTTTATTATATACATTGCATATTTATATTTATGTATCACCAACACATACACCACATTAATAATAGTATACTGTATAGTATTGTATAGTATAGTACTATAGTACAATAGTATAGTACTGTAAGTATACTGTATAGTAAGATATACTGTATAGTAATATACTATACAGTAATCTTACCCAAATACACTTAACAATATATATACTCGTTGTGTATAATTGTTTTCTAGATCACTGTACACAGACTATTATAAATGTTGTTTTCACCTATATTTTAAAACTTTATTATATATATTTTTAATATTTATACATATATACATAACATGTTTTCCACAATATAATGTCCTTTAAGCACACTATAGTAAACACAATACAGCTGGAGTTACCGTATGTGCCATGACACATTTAATTATATTTTTGTGGTACATCATAATGAGGCCAAGTACAGCTTTATTTATGATGATGGGAAAGCATGCATACATGTTTAGCGACATTTTCAAAATGTGTATGAATGAGGTATTAGTACATATTTCACATACTGTGTTGAAAACAATATATGTAAGCAAAATATGCAAGCTCGCAACCCACGTCAAGGGTCCTCATTATCTTGCGAGTCCCTAACTACAAAATACAAAAGCTAACTAAAATATATCCACCCAGGTAAAAAAAAAAAATGGGAAAAAAAAAAAACGTCCATGAGTGGACTTCTACTGGTGAAAAGAAAGAACTGATAGGGGACATAAAATAATCAGAAAATAATTCCCGCACTCTCAGTCCAGCAGATCCAGATCTTCCGAGTTGGAAAGTGTCTATTCTTGATGGCGGCCTATAGACTTGGGCGTCTTCGTCAGGTGTCGACTCATAGGTACGTATGTAGTTATTCAGCACTACACATGCTTTTATGACCACATTAAAATTTTCTGGGGCCAGCTGCATGGACGACAGAAAAACCCGCCATTTACTCGAAAAAATACCAAAGGCGCACTCCACAAACCTTCTGGCCCTACTTAACCTATAATAAAAATTGCGCCTCTTTGCATCCAAACCTCGCCTAGGAAAGGGACGCATGAGGTTTGTAGAAAGGGCAAAACCCTCATGCCCTACAACCACATAAGGCGCTGGTGGGCCAGAGGAGCCAGGAAGGTTTGCTGGCTGTGGTACGTCCAATTGGTTGGACTGAAGCCACGGTCCCATTCTGGAAGCCCTTAAGATGCGAGCATCTGCAGTACTTCCATAGGACCCAATATCTACAATTATAAACCTGTAGTTTGTGTCAGCCAAGGCCAACAAAACTACAGAGAAAAACTGATTATAATTATAGTATCGGGATCCGGAGTTTGGTGGCTTCTTAACCCGTATGAGCTTCCTGTCAAGGGCACCAATAATTTGGGAATTGAGCCCTCTCCTGGAAGCCCTGGGCTATATCAAGCCACTGCTGCCTGGTTGGATGTGGCAGCACAGAAGCTTTGAGTCTCAACCAAATGGTGGCACATGTAGCCCGTACTACGGCAGCAATTAACCCCCGCGGAACTTGATTCTGGTGTGACTAATAAATGACTTTGTATAACACCAAGTAACTTTATATAAAGTGGCCGGGCCAAAAGCAGACACACTTTCTCACTTATAATGTACTCTATACAATATATGGTACTACTATTACGTACTTATATATAGAAGAGGAAAAGTTCTGATTACACAGGCCATAGACCAAACTACTATGTATTGGCAAACAGTGGGTCATTCATGTATGAGTCTGATAATATAGTCTTACCTTAAAGTAATAATGAGACGTTCTTCAGGTGTCACACTCCGCCACATGTTGGTGTCCTGGAAAGTCAAGGCAGGCTTCAACTCCCCCAAAAGCCGATCAAATGTAGCCACCGACATGCGGCAATTAAAGAACTTCACAGGATGCTCACGGAGGTCAGTTTACAAACCAACAAATTGACCTTTGCTGGCCCGCTGCGAAATAATAGCATGCACCCACATCAGCTTCCTCTTCGGTTCCTCCTCTATCATTTCTGGTTGCTCTCCAAAAACAGCGGAAGACCAGCCAGTGCAAAAAAACATGGTCAGTGGATGACACGGTGAAAGTGGACATCCTGCAAAGGGAAATCCAATAACCAAACACACACACCAACCAAAACTACAAAAACACCCCAAACAAATGGAGCTGTCCAAAAAACCAATGCATGCGGGGGTATTTATATGTGTTTGCAGTAGCAGGTGAATCTAGAGAATGGATCAGTTTTCTTTCATGTGCGTTAAAAACGCATGCAATCCGCATGTCATCCGCTTGGGAAAAACATGATAACGCAAGGCACTCGCATACAAAATGGACGCCAGACGCAAGCAAAATCGCGTGATTATCACGGAACGCATCCGGAACTAATCCGTGACGCTCGTGTGAAAGAGGCCTTACTCTTAGCTGCTGAATCTTGCCTATGGGGACATTTATCAAAGGTTGTGGTGTTAAAAAGTTGCAAATTATGGCACATTCCATGTTTATGCCATAATTTGTGACTTTCTCAGCTTCTCGTCACTTTTCAAAGTGTCGCAAAAAGGGGTGGGACTTAGTGAGAGGGAGTAGAGCCTATCACTGCATGCCGGATTTACTATAACTTGTGCCAGAAACTGGTATAAGTTATAGCTCGTCTACGCAGCCCCTAGCTGGCATAGATTTGAGTTTTTGGTGCATGGAGTGCCAGAGATGCAACTAATTGGTTAATATGCATTTGTGTCTTAATTAGGTGCCTCTTACTCCAGCGCACAGAGGATCAAGACTGGTTTAAGGGAATACCAGTCATGATAAATGTCCCCCAATGTCTGTCTCACTCTGCTGCTCACTGCTCCCCCTCCCCTCTCCATAGATTTCTATGTGCAGATGTAATCTGATCCTTCAGTTAGCTGATAGTCCGCCTCGGTCTCACAAAACAGAATTAACATGGAATTCAAGTTTCTTATATTCACCTCTACTATTGATTTATGCAAAGTTGTGTTAAAAGTTACTGACTATTTAAGGGAGAGTTTAATAGTCATACATAGGGTTGGATGATTAATTGAATTAATTTGATTAATTCACCTGATCTGAGGCTGGTGATGTCAGTTTCTTGCTGAATCACCAAACAGAATTTTGCAAAATGGCAGGATGTAGGGTTGTTGGCACAAACAAAAAAATTTCCGTCCCCCAGGATTAGTTTGGCGCCGGCAGGAAGTTATTGGGAGAGGTTGATCATCTCTAACTGCTAAGTTAAGCGGTGCCTGCTTTATATGAGGGGACCTCAGTCTACCAACAACTTTATGAAATGTATAGCCGGCTTTACTGATCTCTTAGAAGTAGACAGAGGCAGACTGGCCATAGGCCCTACAGTGAAATTTGCCTGTGTGATGATGCCCAGGGAGCTGTCCTCATGGCCATCAGCTGGATACCTAACGATCTGATGCTCTAAGTAGTAATTGTTGCTAGGGGCATCAGGTACTTATGCGCCTGGCCAGTGGCTGCAGGTGCCCTCCAGAATTGAACTGTATCGCCATCCTCAGGACTATGATACAGTTGAATACTGTCCTTCCACTGCTGGGGGTTGTTCTGCTGGGGTGGCATTTTATGTTGCACTATGGTATAGCTGGCCCGACTACTTCTGTTGTCCCTGCCTACTTGTGTTACCCCGTCTTCTGTCAATTTGGATCCACCTACAACATGGGGCCTCTTTTTTTTTTTTTTCAAGGGCCATTTTAAACTTCCAGTCCGCCCCTGGAAGTAGAATAGTGCTCTCAAGGTGATCAAATATAACATTACATTATCAGTATAATATTATTATATGATACAATGCCAACCGGTCAGAGTACCAGGTAATTAAATAACAGGTCCAGCTCTATATTAAAAACCTTGGGGGACATGTACTAACCTAGTTATGCCACGTTAATAAGTTGCACATTTTGTCGCACGCCATTTGTGTGACAAAAACGGTGACATTTCCCCCTTCACGCCACTTTTCAGAAGTGGCAGGAAAAGGGGGAGTGCCATAGAGTGGGTGGTACATTTATCTTTCTTCGCCCCAGTTTTCTACATTGCCCATGTTTCACTGAACACAGCAGCGTCATCAGGGGATCTGAGACCACAAAATGTGTAATGGCGTACCGCCAAGATATGAAATAAAGATGAACTTGAGGATTTTGATGATTTATCATTGGGAATTATTCCCTTCACACTGAAAATATATATATTATAAGTTTATATAGAATTTAGTCAGGAAGGAACTTATTCTTCTAACAATCAAGAGGCAGATTAAGTGCTCATGTACTCGACTGTAGTTTTGGTCGCGTTTTTTACGGATGGGATGTGGACATATTTATGTCAATGGGGCCGCAAAAGATGTTGACAGCACACCCGTGTGCTGTCCACATTCGGAAGTCCAATCCGGAGCCCTGCTAAAAAATACAACATGTCCTATTCTTGACCATTTTGTGGAGAAGGATAGGAAATTCCTGCAGGTGTAAAAAAAAAAAATGGCGGCAGGCTCTCAGCCAGTACCCGTGCTTTGCGGACTGCAAAAAAGGATACAATCGTGTGCAGGAGCCCTAACTCTTTACTAACCATGCTTTATTATAACTTTTGTCCCAGTCACATGGGACTTGCCTGAGCACCAGCTTGTAAATCTACACATAAGGGCTCATGCACACGACCGTATGGCTTTTTTAGTGTTTTGCGGTCTGTTGTTCCGTTTTTTGTTTCCATTGTGTTTCCGTATGCCATATACATTATACAGTAATTACTTAGAAAAAATTGGGCTGGGCATAACATTTTCAATAGATGGTTCCGCAAAAACAGAACGGATACAGAAGACATACGGATGCATTTCCTTATGTGTTCCATTTTTTTTGCGGACCCATTGACGTGAATGGAGCCAAGCACAGTGATTTGCGGACAAGAATAGGACATGTTCTTTCTTTTCGGATATACGGAAATACTGAAACGGAATGCATACGGAGACACTTCAGTTTTTTTTTTGCTGAACCATTGAAATGAATGGTTCAGTAGATGTACCGCATACTGAACAAAAAAAACGGCCAGTATACTGAACGCAAAATACTGTCGTGTGCATGAGCCTTAAGGGCTCTGTTCTGTTTTTTTACAGGTATGTATGCGGAACCATTCTCTTCAATGGGGCTTGAAAAAAATATATAATGGAAATGACTCTGTGTGCATTCCGTGTCCGGACAAGGACAGGCATTGTTACAATGGAACTACAAAAAAAAAAACGGATGCAACATGGATGTCATCTGTTGTTTTTGTGGACTGCAAAATACATACGGTCGTGTGCATGAGCCCTACGAAAATGGTGTGGATTGTGCCAATTTGGATAACAGATTTGCCTCACCTCTGTGGAGACTAGCGCTCATACATGGCATAAGGAAGGGTAAAACAAAACTACCAATAAGTCTTTCAACTTGTAATAAACTGTTGTAGACAACAGAGAATCCTACCGCCGTACCACCTGTTACAATGGCAGCAGGGAACTCACACTGTGGGAATGCCTTTCATCCTCGTCCTTGTTGACATTGCTGGGATTGAGCTGCACGTGGCCCACGCCACACTTTTTCATGTAGGCTCGCTCTCCTGTGTGTCCAATTCGCTCTTTGTAACCATTGATTAGAAAGCTAATGACGACTCCAGCCGTTGTGGGATATCGCAGGACGCATTTCCATTTGGTTGTCATTTGCTTGTTCCTTTTCATGCCCTCTAGTCACTGTGATTGATTAGCGAAGCTTAGGCTGGAATGTTCTCCTGTATACAGCATCACGATCACAAATGTAGCCACTCGACTCAAAGGGAATGTATCACCACAATTTATTTAACTAATTAAAACCAGGTGGCGATACATATCCTTTTTTCTTTTTTTATTAAATCTGTTTTAATTTTATTTATTGCAGATGTTATTTTTTTCCTATGATTACGGGGTCAACCATCTTGCCTTGAGCATCATTAAGAGATATGCTATACAGTAGCCACACGGACTAAAGGCACGATGGACAGGAGATAAATCATTGACGTCTATGGGAGTTTTCTGCACATTATGTAACCTGTGCAGAGGTCATTGTGCAGGGAGGGGGAATCATTGAGCTGTGACCTCACCTATTGTGAATTATGCATTTCTGTGTTATTTTTCATTGCGATTCTGTGTTTTTAATATATGTAGTTGTTATCTGACATTGTAATCCTGTCTGTAATGATAATGAGATGACTCCTGAAATGTGATCCATACAGAAGAGACTATTCCCAATTTTCTTTAAAGGAGTTATGCAGTTTGTGAGAAAATAAAATGTTAGAAAAGAAAAAAAGTGCAACCTAACTTTTCTTCCCCCTGAGGATCCGGAACATAAGCTCTGGTGTGCCAGGGCATTGCTTACTAGCAGCCAGCATGTGACCACGGCAGCAAATCAGTGGCAGCGGCGTCATGTGCCAAATTACTGGCATCATGGTTCCCATGTGGGTAATATAACACATGACCACTGTGCCGACTGATTGGCTGCATTCTGGCCGCTTGTAAGCAATGACTGGGAGGACCACCGATAAAGAAGAGATGAGTTGTGTTTTTTTATTTTCTAACATTTACAGCAGTTTTTTATAGTGTAGTGCGGAGTTGGAAAAAAAATCCCAAATGGGGTGAAATTGAAAAAAAAATAAAAAAATAAAATGCAATTATGGGTTTTGTTTTTGTTGCATCCCCTATGTGGAAGCAGTCGAACTGGCACTGATCAGAAACCTATTTCTCATCCTGTGGATAGAGTCTTGTAATGGGACAACCCCTGTAATGCTCAAGGCTTGTGAATCTGTTAGATGGGTCTTGCTAGTTAAGATGTAACCAGTTCTTAAAATTTTGGACTATTTGCTAGATGACTAAAATGGCGGTTCTGAGAGAAAGTGTAACAGCACATTCCCTTTTACTGACTGGAGGCTGACATCTCTCAAGCAATCTTTTCCTATTCTTGTATTTAATATATGGAAGTAATTAAACCAATGTGTGAAATTCAATGTGCAAATCTTTTTTTACTACTCATAGCCATGGAATGTATCTGCTTTTAGCACTGAGTCATTTAGAATGACTGATACAAGTTTGCACTCCCCACAGTGTTACGGGTAATAATCACACATAGTGGTGACTGTAAGGAGATACACCGGTGTTACAGGTAATAATCACACATAGTGGTGACTGTAAGGAGATACACCGGTGTTACAGGTAATAATCACACATAGTGGTGACTGTAAGGAGATACACCGGTGTTACAGGTAATAATCACACATAGTGGTGACTGTAAGGAGATACACCGGTGTTACAGGTAATAATCACACATAGTGGTGACTGTAAGGAGATACACCGGTGTTACAGGTAATAATCACACATAGTGGCGACTGTAAGGAGATACACCGGTGTTACAGGTAATAATCACACATAGTGGCGACTGTAAGGAGATACACCGGTGTTACAGGTAATAATCACACATAGTGGTGACTGTAAGGAGATACACTGGTGTTACAGGTAATAATCGCACATAGTGGTGACTGTAAGGAGATACACCGGTGTTACAGGTAATAATCACACATAGTGGTGACTGTAAGGAGATACACCGGTGTTACAGGTAATAATCACACATAGTGGTGACTGTAAGGAGATACACCGGTGTTACAGGTAATAATCACACATAGTGGTGACTGTAAGGAGATACACCGGTGTTACAGGTAATAATCACACATAGTGGCGACTGTAAGAAGATACACCGGTGTTACAGGTAACAATCACACATAGTGGTGACTGTAAGGAGATACACACCGGTGTTACAGGTAATAATCACACATAGTGGTGACTGTAAGGAGATACACCGGTGTTACAGGTAATAATCACACATAGTGGTGACTGTAAGGAGATACACCGGTGTTACAGGTAATAATCACACATAGTGGTGACTGTAAGGAGATACACCGGTGTTACAGGTAATAATCACACATAGTGGTGACTGTAAGGAGATACACTGGTGTTACAGGTGATAATCACACATAGTGGTGACTGTAAGGAGATACACCGGTGTTACAGGTAATAATCACACATAGTGGTGACTGTAAGGAGATACACCGGTGTTACAGGTAATAATCACACATAGTGGTGACTGTAAGGAGATACACCGGTGTTACAGGTAATAATCACACATAGTGGTGACTGTAAGGAGATACACCGGTGTTACAGGTAATAATCACACATAGTGGTGACTGTAAGGAGATACACCGGTGTTACAGGTAATAATCACACATAGTGGCGACTGTAAGGAGATACACCGGTGTTACAGGTAATAATCACACATAGTGGCGACTGTAAGGAGATACACCGGTGTTACAGGTAATAATCACACATAGTGGTGACTGTAAGGAGATACACTGGTGTTACAGGTAATAATCACACATAGTGGTGACTGTAAGGAGATACACCGGTGTTACAGGTAATAATCACACATAGTGGTGACTGTAAGGAGATACACCGGTGTTACAGGTAATAATCACACATAGTGGTGACTGTAAGGAGATACACCGGTGTTACAGGTAATAATCACACATAGTGGTGACTGTAAGGAGATACACCGGTGTTACAGGTAATAATCACACATAGTGGCGACTGTAAGGAGATACACCGGTGTTACAGGTAATAATCACACATAGTGGTGACTGTAAGGAGATACACCGGTGTTACAGGTAATAATCACACATAGTGGTGACTGTAAGGAGATTCACCGGTGTTACAGGTAATAATCACACATAGTGGTGACTGTGAGGAGATATATTGGTGTTACAGGTGATAATCACACATAGTGGTGACTGTAAGGAGATACACCGGTGTTACAGGTAATAATCACACATAGTGGTGACTGTAAGGAGATACACTGGTGTTACAGGTAAGAATCACACATAGTGGTGACTGTAAGGAGATATACAGGTATTACAGGTAATAATCACACATAGTGGCGACTGTAAGGAGATACACCGGTGTTACAGGTAATAATCACACATAGTGGTGACTGTAAGGAGATACACCGGTGTTACAGGTAATAATCACACATAGTGGTGACTGTAAGGAGATACACCGGTGTTACAGGTAATAATCACACATAGTGGTGACTGTGAGGAGATATATTGGTGTTACAGGTGATAATCACACATAGTGGTGACTGTAAGGAGATACACCGGTGTTACAGGTAATAATCACACATAGTGGTGACTGTAAGGAGATACACTGGTGTTACAGGTAAGAATCACACATAGTGGTGACTGTAAGGAGATATACAGGTATTACAGGTAATAATCACACATAGTGGCGACTGTAAGGAGATACACCGGTGTTACAGGTAATAATCACACATAGTGGTGACTGTAAGGAGATACACCGGTGTTACAGGTAATAATCACACATAGTGGTGACTGTAAGGAGATACACCGGTGTTACAGGTAATAATCACACATAGTGGTGACTGTGAGGAGATATATTGGTGTTACAGGTGATAATCACACATAGTGGTGACTGTAAGGAGATACACCGGTGTTACAGGTACAAACCGGATTCCAAAAAAGTTGGGACACTATACAAATCGTGAATAAAAACTGAATGCAATGATGTGGAGGTGCCAACTTCTAATATTTTATTCAGAATAGAACATAAATCACGGAACAAAAGTTTAAACTGAGAAAATGTACCATTTTAAGGAAAAAATATGTTGAATCAGAATTTCATGGTGTCAACAAATCCCCAAAAAGTTGGGACAAGGCCATTTTCACCACTGTGTGGCATCTCCCCTTCTTCTTACAACACTCAACAGACGTCTGGGGACAGAGGAGACCAGTTTCTCAAGTTTAGAAATAGGAATGCTCTCCCATTCTTGTCTAATACAGGCCTCTAACTGTTCAATCGTCTTGGGCCTTCTTTGTTGCACCTTCCTCTTTATGATGCGCCAAATGTTCTCTATAGGTGAAAGATCTGGACTGCAGACTGGCCATTTCAGTACCCGGATCCTTCTCCTACGCAGCCATGATGTTGTGATTGATGCAGAATGTGGTCTGGCATTATCTTGTTGAAAAATGCAGGGTCTTCCCTGAAAGAGATGACGTCTGGATGGGAGCATATGTTGTTCTAGAACCTGAATATATTTTTCTGCATTGATGGTGCCTTTCCAGACATGCAAGCTGCCCATGCCACACGCACTCATGCAACCCCATACCATCAGAGATGCAGGCTTCTGAACTGAGCGTTGATAACAACTTGGGTTGTCCTTGTCCTCTTTGGTCCGGATGACATGGCGTCCCAGATTTCCAAAAAGAACTTCGAATCGTGACTCGTCTGACCACAGAACAGTCTTCCATTTTGCCACACTCCATTTTAAATGATCCCTGGCCCAGTGAAAACGCCTGAGCTTGTGGATCTTGCTTAGAAATGGCTTCTTCTTTGCACTGTAGAGTTTCAGCTGGCAACGGCGGATGGCACGGTGGATTGTGTTCACTGACAATGGTTTCTGGAAGTATTCCTGAGCCCATTCTGTGATTTCCTTTACAGTAGCATTCCTGTTTGTGGTGCAGTGTCATTTAAGGGCCCGGAGATCACGGGCATCCAGTATGGTTTTACGGCCTTGACCCTTACGCACAGAGATTGTTCCAGATTCTCTGAATCTTCGGATGATGTTATGCACAGTTGATGATGATAGATGCAAAGTCTTTGCAATTTTTCGCTGGTTAACACCTTTCTGATATTGCTCCACTATCTTTCTGCGCAACATTGTGGGAATTGGTGATCCTCTACCCATCTTGGCTTCTGAGAGACACTGCCACTCTGAGAAGCTCTTTTTATACCCAATCATGTTGCCAATTGACCTAATTAGTGTTAATTGGTCTTCCAGCTCTTCGTTATGCTTAAATTTACTTTTTCCAGCCTCTTATTGCTACTTGTCCCAACTTTTTGGGGATTTGTTGACACCGTGAAAATTGGAATCAACGCATTTTTCCTTTAAAATGATACATTTACTCGGATTAAATGTTTGATCTGTCATCTACGTTCTATTACAAATAAAATATTGACATTTGCCATCTCCACATCATTGCATTCAGTTTTTATTCACAATTTGTTTAGTGTCCCAACTTTTTTGGAATCCGGTTTGTAATAATCACACATAGTGGTGACTGTAAGGAGATACACCGGTGTTACAGGTAATAATCACACATAGTGGTGACTGTAAGGAGATATACCGGTGTTACAGGTAATAATCACACATAGTGGTGACTGTAAGGAGATACACCGGTGTTACAGGTAATAATCACACATAGTGGTGACTGTAAGGAGATACACCGGTGTTACAGGTAATAATCACACATAGTGGTGACTGTAAGGAGATATACCGGTGTTACAGGTGATAATCACACATAGTGGTGACTGTAAGGAGATACACCGGTGTTACAGGTAATAATCACACATAGTGGTGACTGTAAGGAGATATACCTGTGTTACAGGTAATAATCACACATAGTGGTGACTGTAAGGAGATACACCGGTGTTACAGGTAATAATCACATTATTACAGGTAATAATCAAATTCAATTCCTGAAGACAAGCAGACTAAGGACATGGATTACTGGAACTATGTCCTGTGATCTGATGAGACCAAGATAAACTTATTTGGTTCATATGGTGTCAAGCGTGTGTGGTGGTCAGGGGTACAAAGACAAGTGTGTCTTGCCTACAGTCAGGCATGGTGGGGAGAGTGTCATGGCTTTGGGCTACATGAGTGCTGCCGGCTGTGGGGAGCTACTGTTCATTGAGGGAACCATGAATGGCAACATGTACTGTGACATACTGAGGCAGAATGGGATCCCCTCCCTGCGAAAACTGGGCCGCCACAACCTCACACACACCTCCAAGACGACCACTGCCTTGCTAAAGAAACTAAAGACCTAAACCCTATTGAGCAGATGTGAGGCATCCTGAAACGGAAGGTGGAGGAGCCCGAGGTCTCTAACATCCACCAGCTCCGTGATGTCATCATGGAAGAGGGTTCCAGTGGCAACCTGTGAAGCTCTAGTAGTGAACTCCATGCCCAAGAGAGTGAAGGAAAATAATGGTGGCCACAGAAAAGATTGACACTTTGGGCACAATTTGGCCATTTTCACTTAGCGGTATTCTCACTTTTGTTGCCAGTGGTTTAGACATTAATGGCTGTGTTGAGTTATTTTGAGGACACAACACATTACACTGTGATACAAGCTGTACACTGACTGCTTTACATTGTATCAATGTGTCAGATCTTCAGTGTTGTCGCATGAAAAAATATAAAATATTTACAAAAATGTAAGGGGTGAGATACTGTGTATGCACCAGCAGTCATTCTATCCTATAATGAGTGATCTCACCAGATCTCTGGTATTGAAAGTGGAGAGTTGTATTCACACAAACTGTGTACCCACAGATCTGCTGCTTCTAATCCTGCTTCAGTGTCGGCTATGGCTCAGTGATGACATTTTGTAATGTGAGTAACCGACTACCTGATTTAAACTTGGAAGCTACAGCTGTAGGCCAGAGGAACATGCACTCCCCAGGATCGCAGCTGGCAAAAGTTGTTGTTAAGGGTACAACCACACAATTGTGACGCTGCAGTTGAGTGCCACGTGGCCGTACGGGCAGCAGAGGCCTCTAATTTAACTAATGAGAACACAGTGTTTAATCAGTCTGCATTGTTAATGGCGGTACGGGCCCACCAATACCATGCGGCAATTAACAATGCAGGCCGACTAAACAGTGCAATGTCACTAGCTTAATTAGAGCCCGCTGCATCCATATGGCTGCACAGTACTCAACCACAGGGCTGCTGCTTCACAACTGTGTAGTTGTACCCCAAGGTCTCTTGCACACGACCGTGTGCCCCCCGTGGTTGTATTGCGGCCCGCATACGGCGGGTTCGCAATACATGGGGCACTGGTCGTGTGCATTCCGCATCACGGCTGCGGAGCTATTCACTTGACTGGGTCCGCAAATCCGGAACGGAACCCTACGGAAGCACTACGGAGTGCTTTCGCGGGGTTCCGTTTCCATAAAAAGATAGAACTTGTCGCAAACCCCATTCAAGTAAATGGGAACGCGATTCGCATGCGGCTGCCCCACGGTTGGTGCCCGTGCATTGCGAACCTCAATTTGCGATTCGCAGCATGGGCACAGCCAGCAAGGGGCCTAAAAGTAAAGGCACTTAGAAATGGGATGTGGACAGACTGAAAATTAACTACAGATTTAACAATTTTAATTTAATGTGCAAATGATCGTTAAAGAGGTTGGATAATTTAGTTCAAGTGTGTGTGTATGTGACAGGAGGTTGCCCGAATGAGGCTTCATAGCGTCAATAATCTAGAAAAAGGTGCTGAAGATGAAGTAAGTGCCATATAGTGCACATAGAGATTCACACGTATACACTTGAAATAAAGTGGACAACCCCTTTAATAATGTTTAGATGTGGTAAAAGGCCAACTGCCAAAAAAATTACAAATATTTTATTTTAATGAATGCATATAAGTTTTGTTTTCAATTATAATACCATGATGCTGAAACTTTTCCCAAAATATTAAACCTATTAAATATTTAAATATTAAATTGCAATGAATACTGCGAGAAGGGTATCGTTTGGGAGAACCGATATCTGCCATTGAAACAGTTAAACTGTGTGGTAAGCCTTGGGTGTGTCTCTGGGAACCGAAAGGCTAACCCAGACACAGGATAAGCATGGTTGCTAGCCTGATTTGTCTATGTTAGCCATATCGAACATAGACAGATTGTAAAATACGTACTGGGACCTGCTTATACTGGAGTGAGTGAGGTTGGCAGTGGGACGCTCACTCCACCCAGGCTTCCATAGCCCACAGCTGAGAGGCACATGGGTCATTAGGGCCCAATTTAAAGCTCAGTGTAGAGCTGAGCAGTATGGCCATACCTGGAGAAGCTGACTGCTGAACTACAGAAGGTATTGCATGTGCCACCCAATACTTTCCATTTGTACCTGTGGGCCGGGCAGCTGGTCCCACGTATAGTCAGGGATTGTCTTGTTGTATTAGGTACTTGCTCAGCCGAGCAGGGTTTGTTTGTTTAAGCCTATTTCTTAAAGGGTAACTGTCATGTTTTCATCACAAAATAAATGGTAGCATATGTTACTGCTGCAGCAGCATTATGCATAAAGCAATCTTTAGTTTCTTCACATACCACTGTTTTCCTTGAGTTTTTCCCTTAGTTGTGGCTGTTTAAACATTTACAATATGAGGACCTTCTCAAGATGGCTCCTCTGCCAGTTCTCCGAGGCCAAAACTGCTTTCCCTCACTTCCCATACACACTTGCTGTAGCCAGCAGCTCCCTGCCAGTCAATCAGATTGGATTACTGAGAGACACGCCTCCTCACTCTGAAGCCTAATGCAGGCATGCAGTGAGGAAGACCGCCCCTCTGTCTTCTGTTTATACTAAAAGGAAGACAGACAAGACCTAGCAACTGTCTTTTAAGGGAGTAGTGGAAAGGGACAGAGGACATAATGAAAGCTGTTATCATAAGGTAATTACAGATATTTTGACAATCATTGACAGACTAACTCAGGTATACATGCCTAGCTTTAATAAACTCTAATAAATACAAAAATGACAGTTACCCTTTAAGGCTATGCTTATGTTTAAATATATACTGTAAGTGTGAAATAAAAACACTAAAATCTGACTTTATCGTGTCTGTGTCCCTGCTTCCTGCACAGCTACCAAGTGTCCACCAGAGCGACCCCCCACAATACATATAAGTTTTGTTTTCAATTATAATACCATGATGATGAAACTTTTCCCAACCTGTTTAGACTAAGGCTACTTACACATCTGTGGCACTGCGTTCTGACAGAGAATGCCAGGAGTCAGCCGGACACAAACCGTGGCGTGGTGCTGTTTGTGTCGCCTGATTCTCGCCATTTTCTCGGAATGTGGCCGGATCTGCACTGGACCCCATAATACTTACTGAGGCCGGCGTGTATTCCGGTTGCATCTGGCAGTGTCGGGTCCAGAGAATCTCAGCAGGTTGTTCTCTGCCAGAATATATGCCGCAGATGTGAAAGTAGCCTAAAATGTTGACTATAGATCAGTGCTTGTACCTTCATTTCCTCTAACTTCTCGTCATACCTGTTACTGGAGGGCAATCATTTATATAATCTTATTAGTATAGATAAGCAATTGTTGACATCCATTTTAATGGCTTGCTTTGGTCTTTATGGTGTCTCTATCTGGTGACATTGTGCAGTGATCAAACGAAATACCATTTCTGGTATATTAAAGGGGTTTTCCGGGATTACTTTTGTTTTTAACAGATATGCTTATGTAGTTGTTTACCTGTTCACATGTACGTCTTCCCCATGCTTTTTTTCCATTTTGGACTCTCCTAACAGTTTTCACCATGTACCTGTATGTAGCACTTCCTGTTGTTGTATCCAACCAAACCCATGATGCAATTCTCCTTTCTCTGACACAGCTCCAGCACCGCCCGTAACAACGCCCAGCTAGTTTATAGCTCCTCCCACCCACCTACTTACATAGACACTCCCCTATCACTGCCCCGCCCATGGACATAACATCACAGGAAATAAGAAAGAACTGCATGGTCATGTGACCACAGCCCAGAAAGCAAAACAGGAGCAATAAAAGAACTACACTATAAAATTTCAGCTATTGTCAGATATTATTAAAGAATGTTGATGCAAACTAGAAAACCCCTTTAAACACCTAATGCTTTCTTAAAACAAAAAAACTTTTCTGAAATAAAATGTTTGAATTCACGCTTTGTGTCTCTTACCATTCTGACTTCCTGCGCCATGCATTAACACACATCTACTAAGAAAGCAAGCAGGGAGACAAAACAGCAGACGGAGCCTGATAAAGAACATTTTTATTGGATCGAGTGAAGTTCTGAAAACCATAAGTTAAACATTTTCGGTTCAGGATTATAAATAAGGGAACTTGTAAAGAAAGACTTTTTTTTAAATTTTATTTCCACAGCAAGAAACGTTTTACGACATTCCATTGGTAAGTACATTGGCAGACCGCTCGCTGTCCAAAACGTAGTGTACAGTATAACAACCAATTATAAATAGCATCTTATGTAAAATACAGCTGTGCACATCTTTAGAAAAATACCAACATTTTCTGTTTCAGCTTCGTTTTTATAAAAGCCTAAAAATCGTACATAGAAATGTAGCCAACATGCCGGTTAGTGGTTTATTACCCGGTATTATCTTCAAGGAGAAATAAGGGGAAAACACTTAGAACAAACAAGGTTTCAGTAAGAAATGTATAAACCCCATCAAAGAGGCTTCTGAGCTATACAGGAGGCAAAGAAGTTGTCAAATATATATATATCTACACATACAAAAGTTAAATAACAATTTAGTGTCTTATTAGTTACTCTGTAGCTAAATCTATATAGAACAATATGTTAATAAATATACATTTTTTTAAATTTCTATCAGTGTTTCTCAGTACAGGCAATCACACTAAAGGGGTGAGAAAAATATATATAAAAATATGCACCCTATGGCTGGGTTTACAGGTTTCGGGGGCACTGCAGCTGTGGAGCAGCTTTTTCTGCGGTTTGCTGAATTTGTGGCAAAACATGCACTAACTTGTGGAAAACTGTATCAAAAACGGCACCGAGGCCGCAACGCTCAAACCCAGACCGTCTGTACATTAAAGGAGGACTCTATTTTTAAGCTAATTATCTTACTATTTATATACTTTTTCAGTATAACGTACTTTAAGTTCAATTCTTCACTTTTTTTTTTTCAAAATCTCTGTTTGCTGTCATGCAACAGGAACGTTCATTGTTTACTTCCTGATCATGTGACGGACATGCAGAAGCGCGGTTCATTATCGTTCTCATAGCTCTGCCTTGTAACGAGCCCTGTACCTGTGTGATAATCACACGACCAGGAGAGATTTAAAAAAAAATTATCTCCTGGAAGTAAGCAATGAAAGTTCCTATTAAATGACAGCAAGCAGAGGTCTTAACAGCTGTAAGGAATCAAACACTGAAAAGTACAGTATTTAATTTTTCATCACACAATAAATAAGCTTCATAAGCTGAAACGACAATGTCCCTTTAACACTGCTCCCATTCTGTTCCCGTCACCCCATGCTTCTATATGACGCCTCAAAGCAGACACCAGAAATACTCAGCTCCAAGCCATGCAGATCAGAAAGCAGGATACACTCTTCATGAAGACACAACTCAGTATCTTCGATCCAAGCTGAATAATGGTCTAAAGCAGGGATGTCCAACCTCAGGCCCTTCAGCTGTTGCAAAACTACAACTCCCAGCATGCCCTGATAGCTGAAGGCTCTCTGGGCATGATGGAAACTGTAGTTTTGCAACAGCTGGAGGGCTGCAGGTTGGACATCCCTAGTCTAAAGTTAAAATTATTTGTTTCTGGCCTACAAAAAGGTAAAAAAAAAAACCTTCATAAATTATAAAAATAAAAAACACCACATATCCTAGTAAACATGCTCCGAGATATAAAAATATTATACGAGCTGTGCAACCAATCACGCATTAAATCAGCAAGTGAAGCCTGGCTTTAAAAACCCATTTAAGACACTAAAGAGGGCGATAGACTAGCAATAGAGGAAGAGTATGTACCGTAGCTCCCAATTCAGGTCAAACTATGAGCAGGTAGATCTTACAGCAGTAAACGGGTCACTTCATTAACCTTCTGATCCATTGCTTGATTGGAACAAGCAGATCCTTCAGATCTACTGCCTGCAGTCTGTATGAAGGGTTCTTCACCTTTAAGAGGCTGTCCCTGCTTGCTGTAGAAGTCCCCCCTCAAATGGGAGGAGGAGCTTCATCAGTAGCAGGGACAGTCCCTCGCAGGTGAAGACTGCTTGTTTATGAGATCCATCGATTTATACAACAAACTGATTCGTTCACCTCTATGTCTGGGCAGGCAGGAGACAAAGTTGCACACAGATTTCTAGCGATCGATAGGGATCCCAGTGGTCAGAACTCCCAAATGAAACCCAAAGGAGAGACACAGACAACACTCTGAGGATTCAGGCCTCATGCGCCATGTTATGGTGCCCATAGCCTGCTGTGGGCTCATTCTGTACCGTATCAAACTAGAGACATGCCGAGGCGATGGCGTATCATGGCATGCTGTATTATGAGGGTATTCTTCCCTAGAGGCACCAATATTGTGCCTAAAAAAAGCTTAGCTGCTATATGCATGAGCTGTTCCACTGGTTGGAGGATCTGCCAGAAAGTTGAAGAGGTTTTCCAGACTGAAGCATTTATCACTTATACAGTGGTCCCCCAAGATACAACAACCCCAGGATACAAAAGTTTAGACTTACAATAGTCTTTCCTGGAAACTAGACTCAATATACATGGTCTTAGACTTGGCTCCAACCAATCAACATGGCCGTTTCTCTCATAAAACACCTGTATCGGCTGTCTGGTAGCTCCTCTGGAGTACTACATGTCCTATACTGCCCTCTGTCTGTCCCAGAATCAGCTGCTCAATTGCATGCAATTTTATTTTTTTGGTGCACTGTATGTTATACAGGACCCTGAAAAAACTCTGGTCTTCAGCATAGAACGTGATTTCCAGCTTCCAGCATCTATTCCTGACTGTTACATGTAAGGAATTGCTTTATCTGTCTTCCTTATCTGCTTATTTTTCTTAAATCTTAATTAGCCATTTTGGAGTATTGGAACTATTACTAATTTACCATAGCGTTATGGACTCAAGTTACAATGCTTTCAACATACAGTACAATGGTCCTCCCGGAACCAATTAATATTATAACTTGAGGGACCGCTGTATGGTACACTGGATAGGTAATAAATGCTAGGTCATGAGCAGTGGCGTAACTAGAAATGACTGGGCCCCACAGCAAATTTTTAAACATGACCCCCCTCAGCAACTTGGCGACCTCCTCCTCTTGTACAAACCTTACTCCTACAGCCAGTCAAGATCTCTTCCTCTAAGACCAGGCCTGGCAGCCGCTCCATTTGTTTCCGGCACACACACACACATATATATATATATATATATATATACTGTATGTAATATCGTTGTATATAATGTAATTGTATAATATTGTTGAATGGGCCCTAACAAAATCTTTTAGTCTTCTTCCTGGACGGGCCCCTTCTGAGCTCAGGCCCCAAAGCAGCCGCTTCCCCTGCAGCTACGCCCATGGCCATTAAGGCCTGACCACTGGGACCCCCACCGATCGCCAGACCGTGGCTAGGGGGATTCAGGATGCACCCTGCTGTTCCATTCAAGGTCTGATGGTACCAGGTGAATGCACTAGGTCAGGTGATAAATGCTTCAATACCCCTGTAATAAAATCGAAGGCAGATTTACTGCTGTCAGATTTGCCTGAATGACTGAACCGACAGGAACATGTAAAAAATAAAATGTCAATTACATCTGTTACTAGATCTAGCGTTAGCAATAGTAAGCGGCATTAATATAATCTATAATTTATGTTTCAGTGATGCCATTAACATTACAAGTCATGACAGCAAAGTCTATTCTAAACTGCTGACAGCCGCTGCCTGAACTAGCCAGGGATAGCATTTTCTATAGAATGAATATAGAATTTATTCTTGTGCAATATGAAATCCACAAAAAAAATAGCCATCATCTAATCGCAAACTAAAAATGACATTTCAAGGTGTATTTTTTTTATTTATTATTTTGTGCCATTCACTGAAGAACAAACTGTGCCCAAATGTATCATTGTGCCATTGGTCTTCTGATAAAACTAAATATTTGTGACCGTTGTCTAATGTGCAGAGGCCAGAAACATTTCCCCTTTTTTCCACCATGACTATATTCTTATATTGGGCACACTGCCCTCCTTCTATACAAAGAAATCCCTTTCATAATCTAAAAGACTTTCTACTTTCATATCAATAAAGATTTTTCTTAAAATAAAATCATCTCATGACATGAAATCAGACATACCGATCCTTGAGTGTATGAGTCCTCAAATAAATAAATGAGTGTACATAGTTATATATATAATGCAGGCTTGCACAGGTAAAGAGTAGAATATAGGAGCCAGCCTGGTTTCTCTTAAACAACAAGCATGGAAGCAAATTCATCAACCTGAATTCTACATTGAGAGAAACACGGAAGTGTCAAGAGTCTGCGGCTCCAGGGATTTGTCCAGCCCTTGGTTATGTACATATTCATACATATATTGACAGTGCAAGGTAACATTACATGGGTTCAGGAAACCAACACCAAAAAAAAGCAAAAAAGAAAAATCAAATAAAAAAAATGTGAAAATTTAATCAAAGTAAAAAAATAATAATAATAACTTCAGACACACTGTGAAGCTTTGCTGGTTGTCATTGAGCAGTGGAGGCGAATCATCTGGATCTTCAACCAAAAGCCATAAGAAAAATGAGATGGCTATGGGGAACCAGGGGTCTCACCCCAACTTCTGAGAGGGTTACAGACTCATGAGTACTGGTTCTGTTCGCAAAGTTGCTGCATCTTCACCGTGCAAAGTATTATTTAATGAAATAAAATTTGTGCTCATTTTTTTTTTATGAAAAAAAATAATTCTTTCAAAAACTGCAATAGATGTAAATTTGCAGAGTTATCTTTCGAACTTAAGAGGCTTTTGTCTCTGCTTCCCCGGTTACTGGGGTAATTATGGCTATCCATAAGGCATACAGGATGATCGCGATTAGCCTCCATGCACAAGCAAATAAAATACTATCTTCCACAGCGCTGCAGTAGATGTTAAAAGCAGCAGGTAATGGAATAAGACTGGTGAGTGATGCTGCTAACTATTTCATCTGAGATAGGAGAACCGCGTCCACAGCAACTGAATCCTCTGAGCACATTCCTCTGGCAGTCGTTCTTCCCATCTCCTTCTCTAGAAACGTCAGGCGGCAAAATAGTAAGGCAGCTGCTAGCTTCCATCAACGAAAAGTGCTGGTCTGGTGGTGGCCGGCGGCCATCTTCACTGACTAGGCTCTCACAGCAGGTTGTGTTTTGCCTTCTGACACGGTGACTGACCTACCGTTCTGTGGAATTCGAGAATGGTAAAGGACTACCAAAAGATCAGATAGGCCCCTCAGGCTTACACACATACACATATTTTTTAATTTTTGTATTTTTTTTTTTAGTCGATCGATCTTGCTTCCAAAAGTTTCATCCTTCTCTTTCCTGTATCATGACAGAGTAGGTGCCATAAGAACAGCTGGTGACACTAGTAACGGGAACTGTGTGCCAACATCTCTCATTGTCCAGGTGTCTCTATAAAAAAAAAAAACATGGTTCATGGTTGTACATCAGCCTGAAGAACTTCCATTAAGTATACGTTTACCTTTCGGCACCATTTTACATACAGAGCTATTTATATAATGAGTTGAGTAACTATGAGTAACAGCGTGTCCCATTCTCATCTAGAGCTGTATTTATAATTCTGCTTCCCCTACAAACCTCCTGGTTACACAGAAATACAGTTGATGGGCTATGAAAAGGACGTGAATAAGCTGCATTTACTGCTCTTATGTGTGAAAGTACATGATGAAGAAGAAAGATGTTACCTGTACCAGCATCCAATCAGGTGAGAAAATGGACGAAAAGAATTGCCAAACCAACGTTTAGAAGCATAACCAGGGCAATCATAACCGAATTGGGCCCCTGCAAATAAAGTAATAATTATTGTATTAAAACACAGTCCATGTCAATCGCGGCAAATAAAGCAATTTGATATAATGACCCAATCTGAGAGCAGAACAGGGCAGCACATTTTACATCATCTCGGGCTGAGGCCCAGTTCGCACCTGCGTTGATCATTTCCATTGTCCTCCTCTGTCAAAGGAGCAGAACATCTAAAATGAAGGAGGTACTGCCAGGTCCATCACAATAGTCAATGGAGTCTGTCATTTCGCCAGAAAAAATATTGCGTTTTTTTTGTGGAATCTGTGATGGAGGCTCCAATGCAGATGTGAACGTAGCCTTAGGCTGGGTTCTTCACACGGGCGAGATTTCCGCGCAGGTGCAATGCGTGAGGTGAATGCATTGCACCCGCACTGAATCCGGACCCATTCACTTCTATGGGGCTGTGCACATGAGCGGTGATTTTCACGCATCACTTGTGCATTGCGTGAAAATCACAGCATGCTCTATATTGTGCGGTTATCACGCAACGCAGGCCCCATAGAAGTGACTGGGGCTGCGTGAAAATCGCAAGCAAGTGCGGATGTGGTGCGATTTTCATGCATGGTTGCTAAGTTGACAGTCTATTCACTGTATTATTTTCCCTTATAACATGGTTATAAGGGAAAATAATAGCATTCTTTAATGCAGAATGCTTAGTACAAGGTCAATTGAGGGTTAAAAAAAATTAACTCACCTCCTCCTCTTGATCGCGTAGTTGCCGATCTCTTCTTACTTCTTTAATCATGAGCTACCGGCTAAAGGACCTGTGGTGACGTCACATCACATGGTCCATCGCCGTTGTGATGGACCATGTGATGAGCTCAGTGACGTCACCACAGGTCCTTTGATAGGTTTTGAAGAAAGAACAGGAGACCGTCAGCTACGCGATCAATTGGAGGAGAGTTCATTTTTTATTTTTTTTTAACCCTTAATTGACCTTGTACTAAGCATTCTGTATTAAAGAATGCTATTATTTTCCCTTATAACCATGTTATAAGGAGAAATAATTACCTCTACACAACCTTGAACCCAAACCTGAACTTCAGTGAAGAAGTTCGGGTCTGGTTACCACATTCAGTTTTTTATCACGCGCGTACCCAGCCTTAGAGCTCATGCACACGTCTGTATTTTCGGTCGACATCCAATGCACATTTTTGGCAGAACAAACGTAGACCCATTAATTTCTATGGGGGAATAAACAATGCACACAGTATACAGACATCATTCACCTGCTGTCTGCAATTGCGCGCCAAATTATAGAACATGTCCTATTCTTTTCTGTTTTGCGGACAAGAATAAGCATTTTTCCAATATGACTGCATCCATATTTTACGGATCCGTGATTTGCGAAACACAAAAAAGATTTGGTCGTGTGCAGGAGGCTTTAAAATGGCCATACAAATGAGACAGAAGTAGGTTAATAATTGAACAACCGTTGAATAAATGGTCACCTGGTGAACGATCATTTTGTACACACAGTCATAGACATTTAAGTCCATGGACGATTGACCTTCCTTTGAATGAAAGATCTTTTGTCTGCCCACCGGACTAACATTTCAAACATGACGTTGATGGTCTATCATCAGTCTGGTAAAACGATTGTTTTTTTATAATCAACTTTAGACTAATGTGTATGGCCACCTTAAAGGGGTTATCCAAGTTTGAGTAACCCCCTATAGGATGCCCGGCCCCGCGACCCTGCACATACGTACCTGGTCCCTGACTCCGGTTTCCTCCAGGGGCTGCATCTCACCTGGTACACACGTCGGCGAATGCTGATTTCTGCCGACAGGGGAGATGCAACCACTGCCATGTAGTGATTCTGGAGGAAGCCGGTGTTGGGGGCCAGGTAAGTAGGTGCAGGGCCGCGGGTCCAGGCATTCTAGAGGGGGGATTTAAACTTGGATAACCCCTTTAATGTGTGTTCTCTGTTTATAGTCTCTGCACCATTTTGAAGCCTGTAGACTTTCATACCTTCCATGATCAGGAATTTACCGACATTGTGCATAAATAATTTAAAGTAAGCCAAGTTCTCAGCAGTTCTTCAACCGTAAACTATTACATAATTAGGCAAGATACTGATTAAAATACTAAAACCTTATTTCTACATACAGGGCTGTCCCTAGATTGGTGCCTCTTCATAGTGTTTGCTGGGAAGGGCATGAGAGGCCCTGCAGTTGGATAGCATATCCACAATTTACTCAATTACCTCCCATCCCAGGCTCCACAAACACAACAGAAATAAACTGGTGGGTGGTCCTTTGATTAGATGCCTTGACTCAATCAATGCAGTATGTAAGAGAGCCTTATGAGATAGCGAGTAGTCTCCTTTAAGACGTGAATAACAAGCAGCTTGGTAACAGTGAAGAAGCAATCGCGGCTCCCTGGGCTATGACTTCTGTTTTTGTACTATTTATACTATGCCTGCTAACTCTTTATGTGGGCTACAGAACGTACTGTGTCATTTTCTGCCTTTCTGGTATCTACCAGGTAGAGACATTCTGGGGACTCCGCATACAGGGGCGCACCACCAATGAGGCGATTGCCTTAGGCAGCACCAGGTAGGGGCAAGAGGGGGGCAGTGGAAGGGCCATGGGCAATGAGCGCTTTTTATTGTGGCAAAGGGGTTAGGTAAAGAAATTGGCATAGGGGGGGCTGTTTCAGTTTTTGCCTCAAGCAGCAGAAAGGCTAGGTGCACCCCTCATTACAGAAAAACTCCAGTCACCCCGATAATTCACAGCTACATGCTGACATGCCATTCCCTGTCTTTATAGTCAAATTATCTCTTTCTGAAATATTCATCTTATGATTTCTGAGCCCGGCAGCCATGAGATTTTTCTTTTGGCTTTTCTATGGATGGAAGTGAATGAGAAAATATGTGTTTGTACCACACAGGGGAAGGCACCATCTGTATACACATGTTCTAGGGATGTAAGAGCTGGTGCTACTTACCTAGCTATCACCTTGGTTGCTGCAATGCAGTGGCCTAGGCCAGTGATGGCGAACCTTTTAGAGACCGGGTGCCCAAACTGCAGCCCGAAACCTACTTATTTATTACAAAGTGCCAACACAGTAATTTAACCTGAATAATAATATAGTATATCTTCCATGTACTTTATTATTTTGCTATAATAGCCTGTCTCCATTCTATGAGCTGCCTGCGCCGTTCATAGTGCACCCTGCGCTGATAAATGGCAGGAAAAGTCTAAGGCATATTGGTACACCATAGACTTTTTCCAGGGTGCGGGTGCCCACAGAGAGGGCTATGAGTGCCACATCTGGCACTCGTGCCATAGGTTCGACACCACTGGCCTAGGCCATACTGTTATTAGATTAAATAGTAATAATATGAAAAAAACTAAATTATTCAAGTTCATAGAATGACACTATTTTTTCCTTGAATTGTCTTTTACCAGAACTTAGTTTGTGGCAGACCAGAAGAATGTGCCGTAAGTATATGATGGTTGGAGGTCTGACCACCGGGACTCCGACTAAGGCTACTTTCACATCAGCGTTTTCCTTTCCGGTACTGAGATCTGTTATAGGATCTCAAAACTGGAGGAAAACGCTTCAGTTCAGTCCCCATTTATTGTCAATGGGGACAAAACTGAACTGAACGGAACAGAGGGCACCAGAATGCATTCCGTTCCGTTTGGTTGCGTTCCCATGCCGGACAGAAAACCGATGCAAGCAGCGTTTGTGTGTCCGGCATGGGATACTGATCCCGGATGACGGATCTGGCATGAAACACAATGTAAGTCAATGGTGCCGGATCCGTTTTCTCAGACACAAAAGAAAACTGATCCGTCTTGGTCATTTTAGAGAGAATACACCTGGATCCGTTCAGAACAGATAATCCCTGCCAGATCAGGCTAAAACGCAGAAGTGAAAGTAGCCTAAAATGTAAAGGCCTACTTTGTGCCATCCCTTATTTCTCTGCCTAGGAGACATCCGGTTGGTTTATGGACTATAATGCATTGGCATAATGTTTCCCAAGTAAAGCTGACGGGAGCTGAAGACACGCATCGACTGAATGTGTAGTCATCATAAATTTATGGCCTATCATCCTGATATAAAAAGGTAGAGAAACCTCTATAGGGTACTTTTAAGTCAAGCTGTCTTCTGGCTCAGCTATGAGGGTAATGAAGGTAGAAATTACAAAAACTACTATCCATTACTCTGTATTTGAGAAAAAACCCTTCACAGATATATTGCAGGTGGTCAACTCACTCGGTGGTCTTTCTTTTTTCATTTCTGCTATTTTTACTTGAAGGCTATGGACGCCTTTAGGGCAACTAGTTAATGATTGCATTTTATTCATTTTGGGCTAAACATCGTTTTTTTCAACTGGTCTTTCTTAAAAATGTTCAGCTGTCTTTAAGAAACGTATCTGTTTGCAGACCATCACTTCTCAGTCCTGTCAGCTGACGGCTTATGTGAAGCCTTATCTCTGATCTCCTGATCTCATTAAACAATCATTATAGCTAAACTTTTATCAAACTGATAAGAATATGGCTTAAATTTGTGTTTGTGAGGTCAGAAGATCAGAGATAAGGCTTCACAGGAGCCATCAAGCTGTGGGGACTCAGAAGTGATAGTCTGCTAACAGATTGAACATTTTTAATAAAGACCACTTGAAAAAAATGGTTTTTAGCCCAAAAAATAAATAAAAAAATTGCTCCCAAGGTGTCCATAGCCTTTAACAAAGCATTCTCTATAATCAATGATGATATGTAAAGCTGATCATCCACTAGTTTACCTCTTTGTGGGCATCTTATATAGGTCCTTGTTCACAGTGACTATTCCTTGCGACAGTCATGAAAGAGGAGCTACTCCATTAGACAATTCGATTTATCAGGGCGTCTAATAGACACCATCTCCTTCACAGATTCTCTCCCTGACAAACACTCTGCTGTTATGGCCAGTCTTTACATGGCTCCCTGTTTCAGAGTAGCAGAAGAAGAAATATCTAGAAATGGATAACAGGCGGTGCCAACACTAGAGTGTCAATCGGAACGGAGAATCCGAGCTTTTATGCAGTGTTTTCACAGACTAATTTAAATGAGCTGTTAACTATACCAGCGTAGCTTTACAGCGAGATTCTCCACAGATTTGCATTTGCACTTGTCTTCCAAAGTTGCCAACTGGAAGAATAGACACATGAAACCAACATGTACCATGGGTAAAGCGGGAACCCAAAATAATTCCAACATAAATGACAATCATCAGTACTTACACTTTGTGACTTACATCGGCCAGGGTATTCAATTTCCGAAAGAGAAATAATGGCTAAAAAGATAGTGAATTTAAATTCTAATGTTTAAATTGTTCTCATCACTGGCTTGATAGGGGACAAATATTAGATCGGTGGGGGTCCTTCTGCGGGGACCCCCACCAATTATGAGAATGGGCACCCTCTACTCCCCTCAGAGCTGCCCAAAATAAATGGCTCGCATGCACCTGCCGCTCTATTTATCTCTATGGGAGCTTTGAGAGATAGCCGAGTGCTGTGCTTGGCCGTCTCCAGAACTGTTGGTTTTGTGGGGCTCGGAGGGATACGGGGTCCCTGTTCTCGTGATTGATGAGGGTCCCAGCGGTAGGAGCCCTACTGATCTAATAGCTATCCCCTATCCTAGCCATAAATGGCTTCCTGGATTAGAGCCACTATAGTCTAAGACCGATGCCATGTCTAGCTTGGCTTTTGACTCCACATGCGGCGAGGAAACAGGCACTGACTTACACAATATTTCCCAGGGGAAATTTGAAGGATAGGCTAGTTTCACACCATTAGAGACTTCCAGCAGAGAACAGCCTGGCGGAGTTATCTGGATGAGACACAGCCGGAAACTGCCGCCTGTCCCCAGACCCCACTGACTATATTGGGAAATTAGAGGAGATCCGGACACTCCCGGCATATATGCTGGGATTCAGCCAGACAAAAGTGGCTGCAAGCCATGTTTTTTTCCGACCGAATGCTGCCTGTCAGATGTCTAACGCTCTAACGAAGGTAGCCTAAGCCAAACCTAAAACTTAGCGAAATTGGACCAAAACCATTAGGCTGGGTTTCCACTGTCTGGATTTTTGATGTAGTCCTCCAAGCCAAAAGCTAGAAACCAATCACAAATGGAGGACAGCTATAAAGGAAAGGCTGCATAAAAAAATGAACAAACTAGCCTTAAAATTATAACTGATACCTACTGAATTAATTCCATTTCCAACAGGTGATACTGAATCAGTATTCGTTTGATTCTTTGGTGCCACAGATCTGGGCATAACTTTTGACTTAGGTGTGCTTTCTTTGGCATCTGGCTTTGATTGTAGCTTTTTAGGGCTTTGTTTCTGGGATGGTGGCACATTCACTGCTGATGGTAGCTTTTTTGGGTTGGAATCTTCTTTTACAGCTAAATGCAATGAGGGCTTCACTGATCCATAGTAGCTATGGAAATCAGCATGAAGTTCCCCATTCCCAGTGCTGCTTGGATTATGGCCAAATGAAGCCTTTGGTGACTGTTTGACAATGGTCTCCTCTTTCACGGGAGCTTTAGCAGGCAGGGGTTTCAAGGAAGCAACAGGTAAGTTATCAGTAGAAGCACTTTTTCTTTCAAGATTTGGGGGTGCTATTGGGGCAGTGTTAGAATTTTTTCTCTTTATATCCTGTGAAGAAGACTGTTGAGGCTGCTTTCGTTTTTCCTCTGGCGTTCCTGGAGAACTTTTTCCTTTCGTATAAAAATGAGGTGACTCTTTTGGAGAAGGTGTCTTTTTGGGTAACTTTTCCTCTGTGTTTTCTTTTACTTCAGCAACATCTTGAAACTTTTGCCTGATGTAATCTGGCCCTGAAATTATTAAATTAAAATAAAGTGAGAACCATGCATACAAGTGAGCCAACATGGTGCTGTGTCTATAAAAGACCATTGTTTCTAATCTCAGAGAACCTCTAATATTGTACATAAGCTGTAAAGAAATGAAGACACACATTTCATCTACAATTGTATATTGTGGATGAACTCTTGGCTACCTACAGTTATATAAGACAAGATGAAGTATATTCATTTTTAGGCTAAACATTCAACACATGACCTTAGTTTAGTAACATGATAAAAATGTGCAGAACATAGCTTATTCTTAGTATGAACAAAGGACCTTGCTGAGACACTTGAAAATAATGGAAGCCATCAACGCAGCAACAACGGCAAATTAATTTCTGTTCTGAACATCTATAAAATGGTTGCCTTAAAGGGAATCCGTCACCTGATATTACTATACTAGCTGAAGGACCTGGCTTCGCTCAGGTATATTTCATTTAATGTTTGTGTCTGTTGTTAAAAGATATTGACAGTATCCCCCATAACAGTGACCTCTACAGCCCCCCGC
The DNA here is from genome assembly GCF_905171765.1 of Bufo bufo. Lineage (NCBI taxonomy): Eukaryota > Metazoa > Chordata > Amphibia > Anura > Bufonidae > Bufo > Bufo bufo. The sequence continues at coordinate 106,460,407 of NC_053393.1, read as the reverse complement.
CACCTTAACACTGCCCCCCCCACAGTGCCCTGTCTCCTTAAAATTGGACCTCCACAGCAGCCCACCCCCTTCACTTTGACCTTTACAGCAGCCTACCCCTTTAACAGTGAGTTTCACAGCACACCACCCCCTTGACAATGACCTGAACAGGGGCCCGCCCCCTTAACAGTGGCCTTTACAGCAATCTGCCCCTTAACACTGACCTCCATAGCGGACCATCCCCTTAACTGTGACCTCAACAGCAGCCTGCCCATAGGGTGGCCAGAGGTCCAGTTTTAGGCCGGAAAGTCCGGCTTTCAGACTCCCTGTCCTCCATCTGGCGCAGGGCCTGGACGGACACAAGGATGTCCTTTTGAACAGCTCACTCTCAGACAGCAGCACTGTGCTGTCTGAGTGTGAGCTGCAGGAAGAAAGTCACCGTCACTCCCACCCCTGCAGCTGACAGAAATTGATTTTTAACTTCATTTTTTCAATCCATGTCGGCTGAGGAGTGGGAGGGGGCATGGCCTAACCAGATCGGGGGCGTGTCCTTTTAAGCAGCACACTCTGAGACAGCAGCACTGTGCTGTCTGAGTGTGAGCTGCATGGAGAAAGTCACCGTCCCTCCCACCTCTGCAGCTGACAGAAATTGATTTTTAACTTCATTTTTTTTTATCCCTGTCAGCTGAGGAGTGGGAGGGGTGTGGCCTAACCAGATCAGAGGTGTAGCTTATTGGGACCTGGGGGTGGCATTTAAGTCCGTCTTTTCAGGATGGCCTGAATGGCCACCCTACCTGCCGCCTGAACTGTGACCTCCACAGCACTACGCTCCCTTAACAGTGTCATCCACAGCTTTACTTCAATAGCGATTATCCTGGTGACAGATTTCCTTTAAAGCTTAGCTACAGCAGTGAAGAAAAATGGCTGGGTTGTTATGGAAACCTGGAGTAAAACTGTATGTGGAGGCTAATGGCCTGTGAGATTCTATTGGCTGATAAGGGTCATGTGACCAAGCTTCTATTGGCTAATGTATTTTATTGGGGGAACGGTACGTCCTAGAGAGCTGAGACCCGGTCTAAAACCTTCCCGGACACCTGATGTACCTGTGTACCAAATTTTGTGATTGTAAATGCGACGGTGCGGATTCCTTTACCGGACATACATACGCACACACATACACTCAGCTTTATATATTAGATTTAACCCATGGCAATGCAATGTAGCGCTGCCTAACATAATTACAACCATAGCTTTGTTAGCATTATCCTTCTTTCTGAACTCCAGAAAATGAATTTTGATTGGTATGTTAATGAAGTCCAAAGTGCCCAGCGGTGCGTCAACAACTGTTCAAAGAGCCCAAGACCACCTCCTCCAAGAGCCCAAACCCGCCTCCTCCAAGAGCCCAAGACCACCTCCTCCAAGAGCCCAAGACCACCTCCTCCAAGAGCCCAAGACCACCTCCTCCAAGAGCCCAAGACCACCTCCTCCAAGAGCCCAAACCCGCCTCCTCCAAGAGCCCAAGACCACCTCCTCCAAGAGCCCAAGACCACCTCCTCCAAGAGCCCAAGACCACCTCCTCCAAGAGCCCAAGACCACCTCCTCCAAGAGCCCACCTCTTCAGTTGTTCCCAGTACCTCCCCTTTGACCCTTCCAGTCCGTCCCTCTTCTGTGACGTAACTATTTTCATTCAATTCTGTCCGTGACACATGCGCTCTACCGATTGTGAGTCCGAGCATTAGCATCTGTCTCATTTCTCGCAGATACGGACCAGGAATCTGCCTGCGCCTGCACACTGCTTTCCCTGCATTGGATATCAGACTAAAGATAGGTAGAGCGCATGCATCGTGGGCAGAACTGAATGAAAATAGTGACATTGCAGAAGAAGGGCGGACTGGAAGGCACAAAGGTGATGTACTGGGAATAACTGAGGAGGCGTCTTGGGCATTTGGGAGAAGCAGTCTTGGGCTCTTTTAATAGTTGGTGATGCTCCGCTGGGCACTTTGGGCATTATTAGCATACCAATCAAAGTTCATTTTGTGGAGGTCAGAAATAACTAGGGGTGCACAATGTCAGACTGAACTAATCCCAGTTGCCGCAACAAAATGTAAAAAAGGTATAACCATCTGAGCCATTTATGGCATATCGAGATTATATGATGATGATGATGATGATGATGATAGGTGCTGGTTTCACTTCCAGGACTCCTACCTATCAGGAGAATGGGGGTCCCTGTTCCCTCATTTGAACTCTAGATAGGGAGAGACCATGTACACATGCGTCTCTCTCTATTGCAGTTTATGTGAGTTGTTGAAACAGTTTAGGTTGTCACTACTCCCATAACTAAGAGGATGAATGGCCACTTCACCTACATTCTAGAGAGCCACACAGGCACCAGGAGACATTCATTCTGCCAATACATGGGGGTTCTACAGATGGCCATACAATGCACCACTATTCCTGAAGCCGTGCAATGTGCCACCGGTCTTCTCTCTGACATGGAGAAAGCATGTGAGGAGCCAACAGACAGAGACAAGCATGCATGTGACCAGATGGTTGGGGCAGAATGGCACTGTGGGACACATGTGGCTCCCTAAGCTATAGCTTGTGCACTCCCATTTTAAAGGGAACATGTCACCTAAATTTTTTTTTTAAATAAACTAAATAAATTAAACCTAGACCTGAGGGTTGTTGACAGCATATAGAGCTTTGCTTTACATCAGCTACCTGGACCTTAGACACAATTGACAGGAGAAGTTCATTGACTTCTATGGGAAATGCTCTGTGCAGAGGTCACTGTGCAGAGAGGGGGAGGAGATGAGCTGTAATATTACCTATTGTGTATGGTGTGAGCCTGTGTTATCTATACAAAGGTAATATCTGTCATTGTAAAAACCCACCCCAACTGAAATGTCACCACAGTCACCCTGTTCACATAAAACTATACATATTATATATCAAAATGACCAACATAAAACGGAACCAATTTCAATAATTTTATTTAGTAGCAATTGAATATATAAAGCATAAAGAGCTACAGTTTGAAAATAATGACTTTAACATTTGAACTTTTTCCCCTAAATCAAACTAAAAAAAAATAAAAATCTCTAAAATACATATAAAAAATGGTGCAAAAATAATTTTATGAAAACCGACCAGAAGGAGTGGGTCAATAGAGTATAAAAAACACTTAAAGTACCGAGGTAATCCAAAAATAACATAATTTTATTAGAAAATCACAACAAGACATGATTGACACAAGTCACACAAAGACATTTAACACAGATCACAATACATGAACGTATTAAAAACCAAGAGGACCGATGGTGGACTGCTGGTATATATTAATAAAGTGCACGTGCAATAATCTTGATTGGTCATCAGTAAAAAGGTGTATTACACCTACGACTATGGCTCCAAATTACATAATACAACCCATATGCATGTATTGTACAACAGATACCAAAATTTGGGGGTGATGATGCACACCACAAAGGCTAACTGAGGCAATATGGTAACTAGAATTGTAATAGGCACGTAGAAAATACTGACCAAGCAACTTTAGTATACCACACAGGAACACCACCGGTCCGCTCCCCAACGCACGTTTCGCGTTTAGCTTTTTGCAAAAATAATTTAGGCAGCCCAACAAATAAAAAGTTAACCCCTTCCCGACTGCCTTACGTAAATAAACACAGCAACCTGGAAGTTTGTGCTTCGGGGAGTGTTCCAACTCCTCCCGGCGAGGATCAGGGGAGCCGGAGTGTGTATGCGGCAGCCCCTGTCCTCCTCAGTGACAGGAGGCTGCCGCACATCTGTTACTATGGAGAGCATGCTTGTGGTAGGCCTCCATAGGAACTTGTAATTCTAAGTGGATCCTGTCTTATCTGTATCATTCTTCCTGCAATGATATCATGTCTGTGAATAGATAAGCAGGTAACTGCAGTAAAGTGATCTGTACAGACCAAGAAGTGGTGCCTTACTATTAGGCTTAGTGGCCAGTGCGAAAACTGCAGGATTTTATGTTTTTTGTTTAAATATAGATATTGACATGAAAAATTAACAATAACATCAAATTCTTTAACCCCTTTAACCCCGGGCCTGTTTTCACCTTCCTGCCCAGGCCATTTTTTGCAAATCTGACAGGTGACCTTACAGGTGAAACTCGAAAAATTTGAATATCGTGCAAAGTTCATATATTTCAGTAATGCAACTTAAAAGGTGAAACTAATATATGAGATAGACTCATTACATGCAAAGCGAGATATTTCAAGCCTTTATTTGTTATAATTTGGATGATTATGGCTTAAAGCTTATGAAACCCCAAAGTCACAATCTCAGGTCCCCTTTGCTCAGGGGGTATGGATTAATTAGCTGACTAGAGTGTGACACTTTGAGCCTAGAATATTGAACCTTTACACAAAATTCAAATTTTAAGCTGCATTAATGCAATTCCTTTTAATTTGCATTACTGAAATAAATAAACTTTTGCACGATATTCAAATTTTTCGAGTTTCACCTGTATGTGGTAATAGCTTTGGAATACTTTTACTTATCCAAGCCATTCTGAGACTGTTTTCTCATGACATATTGTACTTCATGATAGTCATAAATTTGAGTCAATATATTTCACCTTTATTTGTGAAAAAAATCCCAAATTTACAAAAAAAATAAAAAAATTCCCAAATTTCAATTTCTCTACTTTTATAATAGATAGTGATACCTCAAATAATAGTTATTACTTGACATTTCCCATATGTCTACTTCATGTTTGGATCATTTTGAAAATTACATTTAATTTTTTGGGGACGTTAGAAGGCTTAGAAGTTTGGAAGCAAATCTTGAAATTTTTCAGAAAATTTCCAAAATCCACATTTTAAGGACCAGTTCAGGTCTGAAGTCACTTTGTGAGGCTTACATAATAGAAACCACCCAAACATGACCCCATTTTAGAAACTACACCCCTCAAGGTATACAAAACTGATTTTACAAACTTTGTAAACCCTTTAGGTGCTCCACAAGAATTTATGGAAAATGGAGATGAAATTTCAGAATTTCACTTTTTTGGCAGATTTGACATTTTAATACATTTTTTCCAGTAGCAAAGCAAGGGTTAACAGCCAAACAAAACTCAATATTTAATACCCTGATTCTGCGGTTTACAGAAACACCCCACATGTGATCGGAAACTGCTGTACGGGCACACGGCAGGACGCAGTAGGAAAGGAACACCATATGGTTTTTGGAAAGCAGATTTAGCTGAACTGGTTTTTAGAAGGCATGTCCCATTTGAAGCCCCCGTGATGCACCCTTACAGTAGAAACTCAAAAAAGTGACCACATTTTGGAAACTACGGGATAAGGTGCCAGTTTTATTGGTACTATTTTGGGGTACATATGATTTTTAATTGCTCTATATTACGTTTTTTGTGAGGCAAGGTAACCAAAAAATGGATGTTTTGGCACCGTTTTAATTTTTTTTTATTTTTACCAACATTCATCTGACAGGTTAGATCATGCGCTATTTTTATAAGGCAGGTTGTTACGGACGCAATGATATCAAATATGTCGGCTTTCTATGATGTTTGTTTCAGTTTTACATAATAAAGCATTTTTGAAAACAAAAATGATGTTTTTGTATCTCCATTTTCTGAACGCCCTATTTTTTTTATTTTTCTGCCAATTGTCTTGTGCATTGGCTCGGGCTCGTTTATTGCAGGAAGAGTTGAATTTTTATTGGTATCATTTTTGGGTACCTATGATTTTTTGATCATTCATTATTACACTTTATGGGGCAAGGTGACCAAAAATTTGTTGTTTTGGTGCAGTTTTTATTTATTTACTTTTACAGCATTTACCTGAGGGATTAGGTCATGTGACCTTTTTATAGAGCAGATCGTTACGGACATGGCAATACCCAATATGTCTACTTTTTCAGATTAAAGTTTTACACAATAATAGCATTTTTGAAACCGAAATAATGATATTTTAGTGTATCCATAGTCTGAGAGCCATAGCTTTTTTATTTTTTGACCAATTGTCTTAGGTAAGGACTCATATTTTGCGGGATGAGGTGAACGTTTGATTGGTACTATTTTGGGGGGGTATATGCCTTTTTGATCGCTTGGTGTTGCAATTTTTGTGATGTAAGGTGACAAAAATGGCATTTTTTTTTTTACACAGTTTTTATTTTTTTACGGTGTTCATCTGAGGGGTTAGGTCATGTGATATTTTTATAGAACTGGTTGTTACGGGCGAGGCGATACCTGATGTTTTAGTGTCTCCATGTTCTGAGAGCTATAGTTTTTTTTAATTTTTTGGGCGAATGTCTGAGGTAGGGGCTCATTTTTTGCGGGATGAGGTGACTGTTTTATTTATACCATTTCGTGGGACATACTCATTTTTGATTGTCGTGTTCATCGGACAGGGTGGATCATGTGATATATTTATAGAGTCTGTCATTACGGATGCGGCGATACCTAATATGTGTGTTTTTTTTTCTTTTTCTGTTTTTTATTATAAAATAAGGGGAAAGGGCGTTTTTTTTCTCTTTTTTTACTTTATTAATTTCATTAAAAACACTTTTTTTTCTTTACTTTGTTTCTGATGTTCACTTTTGGGGGTCTGATCCCCTAAATGCATTACAATACATCTGTATTGTAATGCATTGCCTGTTTGTGTACTACAGTGAGTAGTATACTAACAGGCTGCCTAGGAGACCCATCCTGAGGCTGGATCTCCTCGGCACCTGTAGAAGGCAGGTCCTGATTCTGTGCAAGGCATTGGGCAGCCTCTACACGGCATAGGGCTGCCTTCTGACACATCAAGTCCCCCGCCACAGCAGCGCGGGGACTCGATGCGCTTCCTCACCTGACACAAACCCCTTCTATGTCGCGGTCAGCGGCATAGAAGGGGTTAATCCGCCGGCAATGGCTTTTAAAGCTGATGCCGGCGGATACAGCAGAGGCCCGGCTACCAGGGACTGCCGGGCCCCTGCAGTGATTGCGCACGCACCACTCCGGTAACTGCCCGATCACCATGACGTACTATTACGTCAAATTGCGGGAACGCAGTGGCTTAGAAACATAGAATGTGTCAGCAGATAAGAACCATTTGGCCCATCTAGTCTGCCCAATATACTGAATACTATGAATATTCCCTGGCCCTATCTTATATGAAGGATGGCCTTATGCCTATCCCATGCATGCTTAAACACCTTCACTGTATTTGCAGCTACCACTTCTGCAGGAAGGCTATTTCATGCATCCACTACTCTCTCAGTAAAGTAATACTTCCTGATATTACTTTTAAACCTTTGCCCCTCTAATTTAAAACTATGTCCTCTTGTAGCAGTTTTTCTTCTTTTAAATATTCTCTCCTCTTTTACCTTGTTGATTCCCTTTATGTATTTAAAAGTTTTTATCATATCCCCTCTGTCTCGTCTTTCTTCCAAGCTATACATGTTAGGCCTCATGCACACGACCGTTTTTTTTTAAGGTCCACAAAAACGGGGTCCGTAGGTCCGTGATCAGTGACCGTTTTTTCGTCCGTGGGTCTTCCTTGATTTTTGGAGGATCCACGGACATGAAAAAAAATGTCGTTTTGGTGTCCGCCTGGCCATGCGGAGCCAAACGGATCCGCCCTGAATTACAATGCAAGTCAATGGGGACGGATCCGTTTGACGTTGACACAATATGGTGCAATTGCAAACGGATCCGTCCCCCATTGACTTTCAATGTAAAGTCAGGAGTCCCTATTATATCATCGGATCGGAGTTTTCTCCAATCCGATGGTATATTTTAACTTGAAGCGTCCCCATCACCATGGGAACACCTCTATGTTAGAAGATACCATCGGATTTGAGTTAGATCGTGAAACTCAGATCCGACAGTATATTCTAACACAGAGGCGTTCCCATGGTGATGGGGACGCTTCAGGTTAGAATATACTAAAAGAACTGTGTACATGACTGCCCCCTGCTGCCTGGCAGGTGCTGCCAGGCAGCAGACCCCCCCTCCCACCCCTGTATTTAACTCATTGGTGGCCAGTGCGGCCGGCCCCCCTTCCCTCCCCTGTAGTTAACACATTGGTGGCCAGTGCGGCCGGCACCCCCTCCCTTCCCTGTAGTACTGTAGATTCATTGGTGGCCAGTGGGCCCCCCCTCCTAATTAAAATCTCCCCCCCCCCCATCATTGGTGGCAGCGGAGAGTACCGATCGGAGTCCCAGTTTAATCGATGGGGCTCCGATCGGTAACCATGGCAACCAGGATGCTACTACAGTCCTGGTTGCCATGGTTACTTAGCAATTTTTAGAAGCATTATACTTACCTGCGAGCTGCGATGTCTGTGACCGGCCGGGCGCTCCTCCTACTGGTAAGTGAAAGGTCCGTGCGGCGCATTGCTTATAGCACAGACCTGTCACTTACCAGTAGGAGGAGCGCCCGGCCGGTCACAGACATCGCAGGTAAGTATAATGCTTCTAAAAATTGCTAAGTAACCATGGCAACCAGGACTGCAGTAGCGTCCTGGTTGCCATGGTTACAGATCGGAGCCCCAGCGATTAAACTGGGACTCCGATCGGTACTCTCCGCTGCCACCAATGATAGAGGGGGAGATTTTAATTAGGAGGGGGAGGGGGGGGCCCACTGGCCACCAATGAATCTACAGTACTACAGGGAAGGGAGGGTGGGCCAGCCACACTGGCCACCAATGTGTTAAATACAAGGGAGGGAGGGGGGGCCCACTGGCCACCAATGAATTTAAAACTGGGGAGGGAGGGGGGGGGGTGCCCCCTCCTGCCTGGCAGCACATGATCTCTTACAGGGGGCTATGATACGCACAATTAACCCCTCAGGTGCAGCACCTGAGGAGTGAATTGTGCGGATCACAGCCCCCTGTAAGAGATCGGGTGCTGCCAGGCAGCAGTCATGTACACAGTTCAAAGTATATTCTAACTAGAAGCGTCCCCATCACTATGGGAACGCCTCTGTGTTAGAATATACTGTCGGATCTGAGTTTTCACGAAGTGAAAACGCAGCTCTGAAAAAGCTTTTATGCATCCGTGTTTTTTCACGGACCCATTGACTTGAATGGGTCCGTGAACCGTTGTCCGTCCAAAAAAATAGGACAGGTCATATTTTTTTGACGGACAGGAAACACGGATCACGGACGCGGCTGCAAAACGGTGCATTTTCCGATTTTTCCATGGACCCATTGAAAGTCAATGGGTCCGAGAAAAAAAAAACGGAAAACGGAACAACGGCCACGGATGCACACAACGGTCGTGTGCATGAGGCCTTAAGGTCCTTTAATATTTCCTGGTAAGTTTTATCCTGCAATCCATGTACTAGTTTAGTAGCTCTTCTTGGCTTCCATGACGTAGTAGTACATCATGTGTCGGGAAGGGGTTAAAAATGTTAAACATAAAAATGTGATTTAAACAATAGGTAATTTTCTGATGAAACATTTACTTTAATTCCTGCGTGAGAAGTAACCTCTCCCTTTGTCACTTAGGTTTACAGCAGACCTTTGGGGCTCACAGGTTAATTCCGTAAGAATATGTATTGTGACACAGTGAGAGGTTTGGTCTGGGAAAACGGGTATTTTCCTCCCAGCATGTGCTGCTGGGCTGATTTACAGCCAAGTGAGGTCAAATACCGGACCGGATTTTAAGTGACGGTCTGGGTTTTGGCAGCACCTGGATGTCCTTAAATAGGCAGCTGGGCTCAGAAGCCATGTCTCTGTGTTGGGATCTGGGAGCCTTGTGTCTGGATAAAGGCTTGCTTCCTGTCTGGCGTAAAAACAGGTTAGTGCTGCTATCAGCAAGAACTCTTTGAGGCAGAATTGCCACATGGTGTGAATTACCACCAACACCACAAGGTGACTTTTTGTTTGAATATGACTGCTTGTTTTGTCACTTGCCTAAAGTGTGAATAAAACACTGAACTGTTTGATCCAAAGAACTTGTTGTTGCCTCTATACTGCGTCCGCTAATCCTGTCTACCAGAGCGAGTCTCCACAATTGGTGGAGGATGCGGGCAAGAGCAGTGAGGCTGGTGTGAACGCCGATATTTTGGGTTTCTGCATTTTTCAGGCACGGTTGTATGTCGTACATTAAACCAGCTGTATTACAAACAGTGCCCCACAACAAAATGGAGGCTGTTGTGAAGGTCCTCATGGAGGCTAATCTAAAGCAGCGAGAGACAAACCTGCAGCAATGTGAGGCTAATAAGCAGCAGCAGGAGACTAACCAGTTGCTGCTACAACACGTGATGGCTTTGCAGACAGCAGGAACAACCCTGAGTGTCCACGATGTCCGAAAAGCAGTCCGTGCCACGATTCCTAAGATGACCCCCGCAGACAACATCGAAACCTACCTGGCGATGTACGAGAAAGTGGCCATCAGGGAAAAGCTACCCCTTGACCAGTGGGCTGAGGTCGTCACTCCGTTCCTGGCATCCGATTCCCAGCGGGTATATTTCGACTTGCCAGAAGATCGAGCGGTCGACTACCAGAGAGTCAAGGGAGAGACTCTGGCAAGACTGGGGGTAAATGTGTTGGTCCAAGCCCAGCGAGTGCATCAGTGGGGGTTCAACCCAGCTGAGCCTGCAAGACCCCAGTATTATAACTTACTTCACCTCTTGCAAAAATGGCTACAGCCTGATGTGCTGAGTCCCACTGCTATGCTGGATCGTCTGTTAGCCGATATTTTCTGGAGGGCTTTGCCATACCCTCTCCAGCACTGGATCGGTCAGGTGTCTCCTGGCAATGCCCTTGAGATGGTGGACCTGGTGGAACGCTATGAAGCTACCAGGAATCTAAAGGAGGGTTCTCTCCACCCCAGGGCCGGAGATTTGAGCCGATAAAACCCGCCCGGGGTGTACCCACGGCAGACCTGGTCATGTAAGGGCTGACTGTCCCCATTGGGTTTAGCCCAAGGACACTAACCATGGCTACCGTCAGTCGCTATATGCCAGGAGGCTGTGTGCAACAGGTACCTCAGAGTCTCTAGCTCACTTGTGCCAGGTGGAAGTGGGAGACACTCCGGCGGAGGCTCTGCTGGACTCAGGGAGTCTAGTGACCCTAGTAAGGGCTACCCTGGTGCGGTCCACTGAGTATACTGGCCGGAAAGTCGGGGTGATGTGCATCCACAGAGACTTATAAGACTACCCCACCGCACTGGTGTCTCTAACTACAGTGGCCGGTAGATGGACCTCATGAGGTGGCTGTCGCCACAAATCTACATTATGAACTCATAATAGGGAGAGACTTTCCGGCACTGTGGCCTGCTATGAGAGTGACTGATACCCATGAGACAGGGGTAACCCTAGCAGAGTGGCCCGTCTCAGGGGGGAGACCAGAACCCTGGGAACCTGAGACCGAAGGGCCAGCGGTAGGGTTGACCGCCACTTCGGTGGAAGAGGGGGAGACAACCCCGCTAAGTGTGATGTGGGAGACGTGGAGGACCCAACCCTATCCCGCGCCTGGGAAAATGTGTTAGTAGTAGATGGTGAACCACAACAACCTGGGGCAGAATCAGTGTTTCCCCGTTTTGTGGTTCATTAGGATATGTTGTATCGGGTAAACCAACTACGGGGTGACACGTTCTCGGGGGTCACCTGGGGCTGCAGAAAACTCAGGATCATATTCTACAGCGGTTTTACTGGCCCAGCATATTCAAAAAAGTGGAAGAGTTTTGTAAGTCTTGCCCGACCTTCCAGATAACTAGCCCCCACCCACATTTCCGTAGTCCCCTACAGGGCTCCAGATGGCGACCAAAATAGTCGCCAATGAGACTTAGAATTGCAAAATAGCGACAAGACTTTGTAGTCTTGTCGTCATTTGCGCCTAGACCCTCTTCTGCTCTGCCTCTTTAAGAAAAAAAGGCTTTCATCCAGCAGACGTCTGCTGGGTGAAGATACGCCCCTCAACTACCCGGCATAGAGGGTGGGCGTGGCTTGGGTTCCTGTATCTTGTTTTTTCAGTATGTTTTCATTTTCAACACTTCGAGGGCAAAGCCTCTGACCACCACATGCTTTTTCAGTCGTGGACATCTTGCTACTCCAGGTTGAGTAAACATTGCACTTCAAACATCCAATCTCTATCGTCAGCCCGGTATAGCAACAAACCTCATCCTTTAATCAGGTGTCCGGTCACATGCAGGCGAAAGACTTTGGATTCTGCTCACTGATTGGCTAATCTGGCACTCCTGCATTGCGATAGGCTTTCGCCGATGGGTGGGCGTGGCTTAGGATGGCGGGCGTTTTGATGGACAGTGCTGATAGGCTGCAGTATCCGGTCACTATCAGGGGCACTTGTGTGAAGGTGAGGGAACCAGGGTGGTCACAGTTTAGTGGCACATGTTCTGCTGCCGGGCGACTAGCGGGGGTTGTACAGTCAGTCAGATTTCACATGTGATTAGCTAGGCTTGCGCCGGGCTCTGTGGTACTTGTAGTACCACGGGCGCTGGGGATATTTGCTTCTTACAATGTTAGCGTTTTAGTCTTAAAGAGACCCGCACAAATCTTTACTTCATTCTCTTTTATCGGTCATTTCAGAGAGAGGCAGAATCTAATAGGTCAGTGCCAGCAAGTCAAAAAATCTCATTTAGGGCTGGTTCACATGGTGCAGTTTTTCAGTTTCAATCTGCATACCCACTTGTAGTTTAGCTGCTACGTTACATGCCATCTCCCATTGAAAACAGTGGGAGGCAGATGAACTACTGCTGCTGCTGGTGGCTTTTTGGTGCAGAATCTGTGAACGGGGCCTGAGGAAGACACAATGGCCCAGATTTTCTAATGTGTTTGCGCCAAAGATCTGTCTAAAAAGTGGCGCATCTAGGTCTTCTACACCTAGGGAAAGCGGCTTAGCGGAAATGGGTGGAGCCTTAGATGCACCACTTAGCGCCAACATTGTGCCACAGTTCTGGCATAAAATCAGTAGCTGGTACAGAGTCACAGTAATGGTCCGTTCACACGTCCGTAGTTCTGGGTCTGTATCTGTTCCGCAATTCTGCACAACGGGCTGACCTGTGTAAAAGATGCACTGTGTACTGTCCGCATCTGTTGCTCCGTTCCGCAACTCTGCAAAAAAGGTAGAGCATGTCCTATTCTTGTCCGCAATCGCAGACAAGAATAGGCATTTCTATCATGGGGCCGGCCATGTGCGCTCCACAAAATGCAGAACGCACACAGCCGGTATCCGATGTTTTGCAGATCCACAATACACTTACAGACATGTGAATGGACCCTGCACATCCTCCAGCCTGACCCCTGTGATAGATCTGGTGCAGGTCTGGACGCTGGTCTAAATTCACACCATCTACAGGATTAGTAAATCTGGGCCAGTGTGTATAAAAAAAAAAAAAAAAAACTGATGCCAAAAAGCACTTATTCTTAAATCTCTGCATAACCTGTCAGTACAGGAGACCCTGAGCTAAAGTGCTGTGCCAGGCTTTATGGAGCGGGCAGGGGCAGCGATGTGCTTACACCAGGACTGAACCGACACTGGCGCCTGTTCATGTAATAAGTGCAATAGTCTTCCTGCAGGTCATTGCAAAAATACATTTTAGGGATTTTAGGAAAGTTTACTTAACCTTTAATAAATCTCATACACTATCTGAAGACACTTTCCACAAGAAAATCTACATCATGTCAATTTATGTTGCAAATGTCACCCTCTGTATTGGCTCATGCACACGACCTTTGGATTTTTTGCGGTCCGTAAATTGGTGATCTGCAAAACATGGATAGCGGCTATGTGCGTTCTGCATTTTACTGAACGTCCGGCCCATCAGAGAACAGTCCTATCCTTGTCCGTAGTGCAGACAAGAATAGGACATGTTCTATATTTTTTGGGGGGCCGTGGAACAGACATACAGATGCAGTGAGCACACGTATTACCAATGCGAATCTGGCTAGTCTGACAGGTCATGGAAATGAGTGCACAACTACTTTAACTGCGTGGGCTGTAGCTTAGAAAACCCCATGCTCCTAAGCATCCCAGCCATATTATATGTATTTAAAATTTGGCGACTAAAAATTTCTTTTGGCTCCTAAATTTTTCAGGTTTGGAGCCAATGGCTCCTTGATATTTTTTTTTGTCTGGAGCACTGCCCTAGTACCGTTTGACCGAATAGCTATGGATCTCATAGGCCCAGTACCGAAGTCCGCCAGAGGGCATCAACACATCTTAGTCATTCTAGACTACGCAACTCGGTACCCAGAGGCTGTGCCACTGCGACCTACCTCGGCCAAGCACATAGCTAAGAAATTCATGGAGATGTATTCCCGAGTAGGACTACCTAAAGAGGTTCTGACCGACCAAGGGACCCCCTTTTATGTCCAAGGTGATGAGGGAAATCTGTAAGTTGCTGCACATAAAACAGCTACGATTTGCGGATGGTAAACAGACTGTCTGGTAGTAAGGTTTAACCAAATATTAAAAAATATGTTGAAAAGGGTGGTGGCTAAAGATGGGAAGGACTGGGACCTCCTTCTGCCCTATCTCATGTTCATAGTGCGAGAGGTACCCCAGGCCTCTACTGGGTTCTCGCCCTTCGAACTGCTATATAGCAGACATCCTCACGGTCTCTTGGACGTGGCAAAAGAGGAGTGGGAACAACAACCCACTCCACATAAAAGTGTCACTGAGCACATTACCCAGATGCAAGATAGAGACAGTGTTGCCTCTTGTTAGGGAGCATATGAAGGCAGCTCAGCGAGCCTAGAGTTGGGTATATAATCGGCAGGCTCGCGTCCAGATCTTTAACCCGGGTGATCGGGTTTTGGTTCTGGTGCCGACTGTGGACAGTAAGTTCCTGGCTAGGTGGCAGGGGCCCTACGAGGTACTCGAGAAAATTGGAGATGTAAACTACAAGGTACACCAGCCAGGGTGGCGAAAGCCAGAGCAGGTTTACCATGTGAATTTACTCAAACCGTGGAAAGATAGGGAAACCTGTACAGAAGACAGCCCGCGGCCGGGTTTTCTAGGAGAAGAGGCATCGGCCCCTCTGTCTGATGCAAGAGAGGCGGCTGCCACAGTAAAAATTGCTGACAGCCTCTCCTCTAAGCAGACTCAGGAGGCCAGGGAGTTCGTTAGTAGGAACACGGGTGTGTTCTTGGACCTTCCTGGATGCACTTCCATAATCCAGCATGACCGTCACTGAGCCTCAGGCAAAAGTCTGATTAAAACCATACTGGGTACCCGAGGCTCGGCAACAAGCCATATCGGAGGAGGTGCAGCTAATGTTGCAGCTAGATGTCATTGAGGAGTCAAAAATGGAGTGGGCCAGTCCTATAGTATTGATACCCAAGCCGGACGGGACGTTGCGGTTTTGTAACGACTTTCGAAAAGTTATCGAGGTTTCCAAATTCAATCCATATCCCATGCCTCGGGTGGATGAGCTCATCGAGAGGTTAGGACAAGCCCGATAATTTTCTGTTTTGGACCTCACGAAAGGGTACTGGCAGGTGCCCTTAACGGAGGCTGCCAAAGAGAAAACTGCCTTCATCACGCCTGAGGGGCTATATCAATATAAGGTCTTACCCTTTGGTCTGCCTGGCGCCCCCGCCACTTTTCAGCGACTAATGGACATTGTGCTTCGTCCACATCGTCGGTACGCTTCGGCTTACCTGGACAATATTGTCATCCACAGTACCGACTAGGAAAGTCACCTACCCAAAGTACAGGCTGTAGTGGACTCCCTTCGGAAAGCTGGACTAACCGCTAACCCAAATAAATGTGGGATAGGTTAGGAAGAGACTAAGTATCTGGGATAGGTCATTGGGCGCAGAGTCATCAAACCCCAAGCAGGGGCGGACTGAGAACCCTCAGGGCCCCCGGGCAAAAATAAATCAAGGGCCCCCTTACAGGCCCCACCCATGTTCTGCTGCAAGCCCCACCCTTGTCCCGCCTCCATGCCCCGCCTCCAGCCACACTCTACACAATCTTTAATAAGATTTCAAAGTTAAAGCGACACAAAAGGCACCCAGACCACTTCAGCTCATTGAAGTGGTCTGGGTACAGTGTCCCTTTTGCAAATCGAGCTGCAATGTTCTAGAGAAACTGCATTGTTTACGTTCCAGCAATAAGTCAGCCTCTAGTCGCTGGCAGCCACCTGAGGGCTTCCTGGAGTAAAACAGACCTTTGGTCTGGTATCTGACGCTGGACGTCCTCACACTCTGCATGATGACCTCCAGGGTCAGATTTTTCCCCATAGGAAAGCATTGATTCAATGCTTTCGTATGGGGTGATCTAATCTCAGCGTCCATTAGTGAGCCTCTGTTAGAAACAGTCCCCTCCACCTTGTACTTGTTTCACTGATCTACTACTTGCGGGCTACGTGGGCATGAGTTCAGTCACTTCAGCACGTGATCCCGCGAAATCCGTGACCTACAGCGGCGGGTCTCGCGGGATCACGCGCTGCAGGACGGGATTGCGCACCGAAGTGAATGAACTCATGCCCGCGCAGCCCACAAGTAGCGGAACAATTACAAGAGGGGTGGGGAATAGCCAAATTAAAAAATATTTAGAACCAAAAGGTGTGCTTTTGGTGGGTTTTGAACTAATGGTGGTCTGTGGATGGCACTGTCGTGGGGGCTCTGTGGATGGCACTGTCGTGGGGGCTCTGTGGATGGCACTGTCGTGGGGGCTCTGTGGGTGACACATATATAGCACCTTATGCTATATATGTGTCATCCACAGATCCCCCCATAACAGTGTCCCTGTGAGTGAATGACCCCCAATACAGGGTCTGGGGGCCGGCATCTGGTGTTGTAATGGCAGCGGGGCCCGATGCAGTCACTGTATTCTATTACACCGGGCCCCGCTCACTGTAATACTAATTTTCATATGTGAACAAGAACAAGAGAAATCCTCTGCGATCCTCTCCCTCTCTGTACTCACAAACTCAGTAGCAGGCAGGCCGGGCGGCAGCGCAACTCACTGACGTCACGCGCCTGCTCCTCCCACTTTATGAATGAAGCTGGAGGAGCAGGCGCGTGACGTCAGTGAGTTGCGCTGCCGCCCGGCCTGCCAGGCTGCTACTGAGTTTGTGAGTACAGAGAGGGAGAGGATCGCAGAGGATTTCTCTTCTTGTTCACATATGAAAATTAGTATTACAGTGAGCGGGGCCCGGTGTAATAGAATACAGTGACTGCACCAGGCCCCGCTGCCATTACCACCATTACCAGGCCAGCATACAGTGAGTGCGGCGGGCCCCCATCCCGGCCGGGCCCTCGGACCATGTCCGAAGTGCCCGACCGGTCACTCCGCCCCTGACCCCAAGTGAACAAAATAGAGGCGATACGGAATTGTCCCCGACCTGTCACAACTAGGCAAATAAAGTAATTCCTGGGAATGGTGGGCTATTACATAAGGTTTGTTCCCCACTTTGCTACTCTAGCCGTGTCCTTGACAGGACTCTTAAAGGGACACAAGTCAATGATGGTTCGCTGGGATGATTGGGCAGAGGGGGCTTTCTCCGCTTTGAAGTCGGCCCTGTGCGGGTCCCCGGTTTTAATGACGCCCGACTTCAAAGGGAGTTTTTAGTACAGACCAATGCCTCCGAAGTAGGCCTCGTGCTGTACTGTCTCAGGAAGTCAACGGGGAGGAGCATCCCGTTGTCTTCCTCAGCCGTAATCTCACCCCAGCCGAGACCCGGTATAGTATAGTGGAGAGAGAGTGCCTGGCTATGAATTGGGCACTAGAATCTCTCCGCTATTATTTATTGGGGAGAAAATTCTGCCTGGTGACTGACCACTCCCCTCTCAAGTGGATGAGCCAGGCCAAGGACAGAAATGCCCGGGTCACCCGATGGTTTCTCTCCCTACAAAACTTGAAGTTTTCGGTGGAACACAGGGCAGGCCAGTTACAGGGAAACGCGGATGCCCTGTCCGGGGTGTGTTCACATCCTCAAGGCTGAACAAAGGAGGGGGGGGGGGGTGAGAAGGGTTGTGACACAGTGAGAGGTTTGGTCAGGGAAAACAGGTATTTTCCAGGTGAGCTCAAATACCGGACCGGATTTTAAGTGCCAGTCGGGGTTTTGCCAGCACCTGGATGTCCTTAAATAGGCAGCTGGGCTCAGAAGCCATGTATCCGTGTTGGGATCTGGGAGCCTTGTGTCTGGATGAAGGCTTGCTACCTGTTTGGAGTAAAAACAGGTTGGTGCTGCTATCAGCAAGGACTCTGAGGCAGAATTCCTGCATGGTGTGAATTACCACCAACACCACAAGGTGACTTTTTGTTTGAATATGACTGCTTGTTTTGTCACTCGCCTAAAGTGTAAATAAAACACTGAACTGTTTGATCCTAAGAACTTGTTGTTGCCTCTATACTGCGTCCGCTAATCCTGTCTACCAGAGCGAGTCCCCACAGTATGCACACAGCAGCAAAAATTACACAGCAATCCAGAAGTAAAGCAGCTGGTAAAATACAGATTTCTGTGCTTGTCCCTGGAGCCACCAGAAAACCAAACTACAGACCTCAATTTACTTTGGTCTATAATTTGCTTCTGGAGTGCAGTTTACAGGATACAGTACAATAATATGTCAATTATTGACAGGTTGCAGTAAAGGCAAAGGGAGGTTAATTCCTCACTGTACCTGCACAGGAGAGTAAGGCTATGTTCACATCACTGGAAATCTGACCCGGCAGCCTGCTGGAGTTCAATGGATCCGGCATTGCTGGATACTGCCGTTCACCTCCGGACCCTATAAACTATAATGAGATCCGGCAGCTTTCCGGCATGAGTGCTGGGTTTCGGCCGGACAGAAACCACAGCAAGCAACAGATTTTGCAGAAACCCACAGGGGAAGATGTCTAGCCATTGGCTTGTGAAGATGAGGAGCAGAGATGGAGAGGCTTTGCTGGCAAGCAGGCCACAACCTCTATGGAGCAAGTCCGGCAGTGGGCCTGCCCGGGGAATTTGGGCAGGAGGCGGGTCCAGACCACAGGGCGAGTTTAACATGACAGTGACAACTCGCAGCCGCTGCTGTAACACAGGATCACAATATTATCACCATACTGATATTGAATAAAAAAACACTATACCAAAGTCAACATTACCAACAATACCTACCGTATATATGTGACAAAAAAATACTGCCAACACCATGAACACGTATTACCACATATAGAGACTAAATATTACACCATACTGATACTGCATGTAATACAATATACAAAGACCAGTATTACCACCATACAGGGACTTCTTTCTCATATGCTTTAGGCCTAGTGGCATGACGGCAAAAGGAGCCATCGGTTCCTGTCAGCCGTCCCTTCATGGCACATGCGGCCCTGCCAAGAATGAATGGTGGGACAGGAGCAGGCCTGCACTGGGTAACCCTTTGCAATGTGGTGTCGGGGGCTACCACCCACCAGCCCCTGCCATGTTTTAGGGATAGGATTTCACAAACTGATGAGATAGCAGAAAAATGGGATTACTCCAAAAAGTTGGCATGGTGGAGGCTTGTTTTGGAAAGCAAAGTGTCCCTGTAGAGAAACGGATTATTCTGTAGAAGGGAGGAGATTGGGAGATCTAAATGGGCCCAGATTTCCCAAAAGTCAGAATGGTGGAGAAGGGAGAAATTTTGCTCGGGTGATCAGAGAAAGTCAGGGAGCTAAATGAGTGGAGCTGCGGACAAGAATAGGACATGTTCTATCTTTTGCGGAGCTGCAGACCCGAAGATCGGGGCCGCGCTCCGCAAATGCGGATGCAAACCCATTTGCGGACGTGTGAATGGAGCCCTAGAGGGTTTCTTTGTATTCTTGTTTTCAGATTTCACAGCATGATGGAAAGTTTGCTCTGAAGGTGTCGGGTGTCATTACAGACAGTGGAAATTCAGGGAAACATACTGACATACTTGTATTAGTTTGTTAAAGGGGTTCTCCGGGAATTAAGAAAATAAAAATACTTAAATATTACTTTATTATAAATATATTCTCAAATACATTTCATTATTTATAATGGCTTGTTTTATCTGGGGAGCAATCATCAGGGGAAACCAAATGGCTGCTGTCCCATTAGTTCACACAAAACCTGTCCTGATCACACATGAGGACAAGTTACTTTACAACAGTGAGGTAAAGAGCTGCCTCCTCCTCCTCTCTACTTGTCAGGGATTATGATCCTGGATGCTGATAAGATCTTCAGCTGAATTTAGTTCATGAGGAGACATGAAGTACAGAGAGAACGGACAGGACAGGCTGTGGTAATGGAGACTGTAACCAAGAGCTGCTACTCATTAGCCTCACCTCACCTCTTCTCATGTCTCCTCAACATCTCCATTCCCACAGAGATTCACCTGTATTCAGGATCATGATTCCTGACAGGTAGAGCAGAGAGGAGGACGAGGCAGCTCTTTACCTCAGTGTTGTGAAGTAACTTGTCCTCCTGTGTGATTAGGACAGGTTTTGTGTGGACTAATATGATGACTGACATTTTATTTCTCCTAAAGATTGCTCCCCAGACAAAACAAGCCATTCTAAGTAATGAAAGGTATTTGTGAATATATTTATTATAAAATAATATTTAAGTATTTTCATTTTTTTTTTATTCCTGGAGAACCCCTTTAATAACTTTGTGGCCTCTGCCTTTCTACCCAATCCGATAGTATATGAGTATTTATTTGTATGGGGTTTTGGTTTATTGGTTTGGACTTCGGTCCTTGGATTCCACACAAGACATGCAGTGCAAGTGACCCATATAACTATTACTACTGAACGTATCCAGTATGGATAAGTGTGCCAATAATTACTTCCTGGTCCTTCAAATGGATTCCCTATAACAGCCAGGTGATTTGACTTCTAGATACTGAAAACTAGACCCGACCTTCCAAGTGTCCCTCTTTTTGACACAAGTCTTTGCCACTCTTTGCTCCATAAATGTCCCTCTTTGATCTGATGTGTAGATTTGCATTAATACGTCTACAATATTGAGCCGGAAAGTGTTTTGTTCTTCTCTGTATATTAGGGCCTTGTAGAATATTTCATTATTTTATATTGATCTGGGTTTTATACATTTCTATATTCAGATCATTTGTGCGCTAGTGCAAAAGAAAACCATTGAAGTGTATAAATATACAGGAAAAATGGATCTCTCACATAATGAACTATAAGTGTCCCTCTTTGACCGTCCAAAAAGTTGGGAGGTATGATCTAGAGTCCTGGACTATAATGCTCAAGGCCAGTTTGGGATTATGCTTCAGTGTCTAATTTATGTGTACATTTACAGTTTTCTATTACATTGATATAATGTGTATGATATACTGCAATAGCAGAAAATACAAGCTGAGCACCGCTGATCTAGAGATCTACCACACTACAGCCAAAAGAAGAAGACTGAAACCTGTAGCCCAAACAGAAGAGCGGAATGAAAACTGATTTTTATCTAACAAACTGCTAAAACCAAACATCTTAATTACTGAAATGATCTTTTATTCACGTTGGTATAATTTCCATTCGGTTTATGATAATGCTTATCATTAGCATTTCTTAACATGCCAATTTATTACATCCCGCACATACTCCTCCACTTACATGTCTTAAAGATCTGCTGGTAACAATTACTAATCTGAGAACATTTCTCCTCCATGTTCATTATGCTCTGCAGAAGAAGCAGTCACTCAGCGGGAAGCAAGTCATCTATTTGCAACATAAAGGTCTTTGAACAATGCAAGATATGGAATCATGTACTGAGCTTAAGCTGGGCGAACACGTATCTC
The DNA here is from genome assembly GCF_905171765.1 of Bufo bufo. NCBI lineage: Eukaryota > Metazoa > Chordata > Amphibia > Anura > Bufonidae > Bufo > Bufo bufo. Next base: position 106,438,707 of record NC_053393.1, on the reverse strand, counting down.
AGAGGGGTTGTCTGCAGGGGAGGATTGGCCATAGACCTTACAGTGAAATTTCCTGGTGGACCGATGGCCCGGGGGCTGCCTGAGTCCTCCTCACGGCCGGCCAGTGGATGTTTTGGGGGATGCATTTTGTGCTGCTGGCAGTATTTTGTGATGGACTGTGGTATTTGGCTCTGCTAGGCTGGTATAATGTGCCACAATATGGTATTGCTGGTCCTGCCTTCCATCAACTTTGACCCGACTACAAAATGAGGCCACTTTTAGTATTTTTTTCCAGGGCCACTTTAAGTTTCCAAACCACCCCAGGTTGTCTCATATTAGTAGCAATCGCAGACAAGCCCTGCAACAGACTAAAATAAAAAATCTTCTTATATTCACCCCTTACTGCAGTGCTGTTTTCAGCCAGGCTGGTCCTGCCAGTGCCAGCTTACAAACTGCAGCAGCGACATGCCAGTATACTATATTACACCGCTGCTGTCAATCACTGTTCTCAATGGTGTACCACTGAGGACAATGATTGGCTGCAGTGGTCATATGCCATACACCTGCATATCACAATCACTGTGATGTCACACAAGTGTATGTCACTACTGCAGTCTATCACTGTCCTCAGCTGTATACTGGCATGTCACCACTGCTGTCTATCACTGTCCTCAGCTGTATACTGGCATGTCACCGCTGCAGTCTATCACTGTCCTCTGCTGTATACTGGCATGTCACCACTGCAGTCTATCACTGTGCTTAGCTGTATACTGGCATGTCACCGCTGCAGTCTATCACTGTCCTCAGCTGTATACTGGCATGTCACCGCTGCAGTCTATCACTGTCCTCAGCTGTATACTGGCATGTCACCGCTGCAGTCTATCACTGTCCTCAGCTGTATACTGGCATGTCACCGCTGCAGTCTATCACTGTCCTCAGCTGTATACTGGCATGTCACCGCTGCAGTCTATCACTGCCCTCTGCTGTATACTGGCATGTCACCGCTGCAGTCTATCACTGTCCTCAGCTGTATACTGGCATGTCACCGCTGCAGTCTATCACTGTCCTCAGCTGTATACTGGCATGTCACCGCTGCAGTCTATCACTGTCCTCAGCTGTATACTGGCATGTCACCACTGCAGTCTATCACTGTCCTCAGCTGTATACTGGCATGTCACCGCTGCAGTCTATCACTGTCCTCAGCTGTATACTGGCATGTCACCGCTGCAGTCTATCACTGCCCTCTGCTGTATACTGGCATGTCACCACTGCAGTCTATCACTGTCCTCAGCTGTATACTGGCATGTCACCGCTGCAGTCCATCACTGTCCTCAGCTGTATACTGGCATGTCACCGCTGCAGTCTATCACTGTCCTCAGCTGTATACTGGCATGTCACCACTGCAGTCCATCACTGTCCTGAGCTGTATACTGGCATGTTACCGCTGCAGTCTATCACTGTGATTAGCTGTATACTGGCATGTCACCGCTGCAGTCTATCACTGTCCTCAGCTGTATACTGGCATGTCACCGCTGCAGTCTATCACTGTCCTCTGCTGTATACTGGCATGTCACCACTGCAGTCTATCACTGTCCTCAGCTGTATACTGGCATGTCACCGCTGCAGTCTATCACTGTCCTCAGCTGTATACTGGCATGTCACCGCTGCAGTCTATCACTGTCCTCAGCTGTATACTGGCATGTCACCACTGCAGTCTATCACTGTCCTCAGCGGTATACTGGCATGTCACCGCTGCAGTCTATCACTGCCCTCAGCTGTATACTGGCATGTCACCACTGCAGTCTATCACTGTCCTCAGCTGTATACTGGCATGTCACCGCTGCAGTCTATCACTGTCCTCAGCTGTATACTGGCATGTCACCGCTGCAGTCTATCACTGTCCTCAGCTGTATACTGGCATGTCACCACTGCAGTCTATCACTGTCCTCAGCTGTATACTGGCATGTCACCGCTGCAGTCTATCACTGTCCTCAGCTGTATACTGGCATGTCACCGCTGCAGTCTATCACTGTCCTCAGCTGTATACTGGCATGTCACCGCTGCAGTCTATCACTGTCCTCTGCTGTATACTGGCATGTCACCGCTGCTGTCTATCACTGTCCTCAGCTGTATACTGGCATGTCACCGCTGCAGTCCATCACTGTCCTCAGCTGTATACTGGCATGTCACCGCTGCAGTCTATCACTGTCCTCAGCTGTATACTGGCATGTCACCGCTGCAGTCTATCACTGTCCTCAGCGGTATACTGGCATGTCACCGCTGCAGTCCATCACTGTCCTCAGCTGTATACTGGCATGTCACCGCTGCAGTCTATCACTGTCCTCAGCGGTATACTGGCATGTCACCGCTGCTGTCTATCACTGTCCTCAGCTGTATACTGGCATGTCACCGCTGCAGTCTATCACTGTCCTCAGCGGTATACTGGCATGTCACCGCTGCAGTCTATCACTGTCCTCAGCTGTATACTGGCATGTCACCACTGCGGTCTATCACTGTCCTCAGCTGTATACTGGCATGTCACCGCTGCAGTCTATCGCTGCCCTCTGCTGTATACTGGCATGTCACCGCTGCAGTCTATCACTGTCCTCAGCGGTATACTGGCATGTCACCGCTGCAGTCTATCACTGCCCTCTGCTGTATACTGGCATGTCACCTTATGCCACTGCTGCAGTTTGTAAACAAGCAGTGGCAGGAGAACCGGCATCACAGAGAACGTTGCAGAACAAAGAGGTAAGTATAACATTTTTTATTTTAGACCATTCAGAGAGTCGTCTGAGATTTTTAATTATCTCAGACAACCGCTGTAAGACCAAAGGTCAGATCAACATTGAATTAATCAAAGCTAACGTGAATTAATAAAACATACCTTTAATATATCTCATAGATTGGTAAGGGAACGGAAGTGCCCTTATTAAAATTGCTAAATAGCTAATGACGAACATCCACAAGAGAAGAGTAAACCAAAACATACATTTCTATGGAGTGAATAATAAACAAAAATGTGAATAGGGAGGAAGGGGGCGTAGGTAAAAAAGGTGATCTATCCCTACGTCACCCTGTATAACTCAGCCCAGGGCGACCCCCTGATGGTGGAGGTTCTCTGTCCCCGTTCTTAAATCAGATCAACATTGGTGGCGGCTCCTAGCAAAACATTGTGTCAGGGTGCGGAGCTCTCCTCATCTATGGTATGGTTTTACAGGTAGCCGGTTTGATCAACATTGAGAGGATCATCTCTGGACATCTTCGGTCAGCTGGTCTTCTGAATGAGAAGTACTGCATATAAATAGTCCAGATTGCCATTTTTTAAAAACATTTTCCTACTGCGTAGTCCTGACAACGTATTTCAGAGCGGCTTTAAATGCTGACAGCGGGGGAGCAGAACACAGTAGGAAAATAAAAAATAGCAGTCTGGACTCATTATCTGAAGTATGACTGCAGATAATAGTCCAAGATCCTGCTGTCAGATTCCCTTTAAGGAGTTCGAGTGCTAGCACCTCCCCTAACCTGTGCCCACCACATCTCACTCAGCCAGCCAGAATCTTAAAGGGATTCTGTCACCAGGTTTGACCCCTGTCAGCTAAACATATGCTGATGTTCAGGGCGTCTTCACGATTCCTAATGTGGGCTTATAAATGTCATCTGTGGGCTTATTTACCTAAAAAACAGCTATTACTAACCTGTCAGTCAAACAAATAAGGTGCCCAAGGGGATGTTAATGGGTGCAAGATGCCCGCCGCACCCACCGTCGTTCGTGCCCAGCGCCGCCTTTCCGGACTTCTGCGCCGCCTCCTAATCCTCTGTGCCGCCTCTCTCCCTCCCTCCCCCTCCTTCTGCTGTAAGATCTCGCGCTTGCGCACAGGGCTCTGCCTGATGCGCCCGTGCGGACTTCTCCATTTGGCTTCTTACAGCGAAGTGCGCATGCGCTGGCACTTCGCTCAACCCCTGTATGCGCGAGATCTTACAGCAGAAGGAGGGGGAGGGAGGGAGAGAGAGAGGCGGCGCTGGGCACGAACGGCGGTGGGTGCGGCGGGCATCTTGCACCCATTAACATCCCCTTGGGCACCTTATTTGTTTGACTGACAGGTTAGTAAAAGCAGTTTTTTAGCTAAATAAGCCCACAGATGACATTTATAAGCCCACATTAGGAATCGTGAAGATGCCCTGAACATCAGCATATGTTTAGCTGACAGGGGTCAAACCTGGTGACAGAATCCCTTTAAGGTGAACTTAGAATCCCAGATAATGGAGTAGTTTATCAGGAACTAACGTTTCTGCAAATGCTCGTTCCCGACAATCTGCCTGTGTAAAGGGGCCGTAGATCACCTGATGAACGAGAGAAACTGCTGCCCAGAAACAATGCAGCTGTATGAAGTGATCGCAATAGTTACTGCTCGTTCTTGGGCCTCATGCACACGACAGTTGTTTTTTGCGTCCGCAAATTGTGCCTCCGTCCAAAAAAACGGATGCGGCATCCGTTTTTTTGGGAGGATCCGTTTTTTTCCACAGATCCCTAATAATAAATGCCTATCCTTGTCCGCAAATGTAAAAAAAGTAGGACATGCACTATTTTTTTTGCTGAAGGAAAACACGGACAACGGACGCGGAACACAAACGGATGAACTATCAGCATTTTTTTGCTGACCCATAGAAATGAATGGGCCCCCATCCTATCCGCAAAAAAAACGGAACGAGGCCGAGAAAACGAGGTCGTGTGCATGAGGCCTTTTACTGTGGAGGCGATTGCTGTATGTAAATGCAGTGCTTCACCCCAAGGAGGAATGCCTCCTTCCTAACAGTCTGCTGCTCATCGACCCGTCTAAATCCACCTTTACTCTATAATGATGAGGGGCATGCATCCATCCTTCTTTTAATAATATTACCTGGCACGTAGTCTCATGTTTACAGTGCCGCTACAAAAGGTTCAAAATCCCCCCTTTTTATTGCTTTAAGTTTTATTTCTATTGCCACATCTGCGGCAGAGAGAAGGACCTTGGCAGCAGTACAGGATCCCGCATGCTGGACGGGCAAATACCAGCAAGGCTATCTACAGTTGTTGTGGCTCGTCACAACAACAAATGGTAAGCGCTTCTTATATATAGTGCGATTCAGCCGTTATACAGCCACACATACGAGGCGCGGCCTCCTGTCTTCTATTTTCTTTTATATATTGACTTAAAGGAAGTCACTTCCAATAGATGACACTAGCGAAACAGTTCTCTTTCTCTGGGAGATACCGGCTTGCACATTATTTTTTCCACGGAGCATTGCACCACGGGAGTCAGCATACTAGGCGGCAACGGGTATCGACATTTCAACACTAGTTCGATACGGGGATAGGCATTTGTCCGATACTAAGCTGCGCTACTGGGCAGCCTAGAATTAGTCACTGTCTGAGAACATGGCGCGTGCACATCACAGTGCGCTGTGGTCTGATAAGCGACTGCACCGGGGAGAAGGAGGGAGAGCGTCCCTCCTCACTGTGATACAGCGGCTACTGTCACCAATGAAAAAGCCAAAGGGCCCGATGGTGCGGTGTCAGGGGGGAGCATAGGAGGGGAGGGGAGAGGGAAACTCACCTCGTCCGCGTGCCGCTGGAAGCTAAGTGAAAGGACCTTTGATGATGACATCACCAAAGGTCTGTTAACTTATCAGCATCCATGAAGATCTTGCTGTAGGAGGTTTCCTGCAGTTTTATAGGTATGTGCTTTATGCTCTGTGCCTGTATTAATGTGAGGCACATGGTGTTATTATATTAGTACTTCCATGTGCCTCTAATAGCAAGTGACCCCATCATGTCCTCATATAATGTCCAACACAGGGTTAATAATGGTGTCACTTACTATTAATATGAGGCACATGGAGGTTTTAAAATTAACACCACCAAGTGCCTACCATTAACCCTTTAACGCATAATGTTGTACATGTATGGAATTATGCGCAGGGAATTGTATGCAGCAGGTTGCTGCGCTGGGCCCACTCCATATGTGGCGGGTGCTGGGCTGTATAATACAGCAGGCACACGGCTACAATGATGGGGAACGGCGTTCACTGCTGAAACTGGTCATTAAGGCTACTTTCACACTAGCGTTCGGAGCGGATCCGTCTGATGTTTCATCAGACGGATCGGCTCCGATAATGCAGACGTTCGCATCCGTTCAGAACGGATCCGTCTGCATTATTACTTAGAAAATTTTCTAAGTCTGAAAGTAGCCTGAGCGGATCCGTTCAGACTTTACATTGAAAGTCAATGGGGAACGGATCCGCTTGAAGATTGAGCCATATAGTGTCATCTTCAAGCGGATCCGTCCCCATTGACTTACATTGTAAGTGTGGACGGATCCGCTCGCCTCCGCACGGCCAGGCGGACACCCGAACGCTTGCAAGCAGCGTTCAGGTGTCCGCTCACTGAGCGGAGCGGAGGCTGAACGCTGGCAGGCGGATGCATTCTCAGTGGATCCGCCTCCACTGAGAATGCATTGGGGCCAGACGGATGCGTTCGGGGCCGCTCGTGAGCCCCTTCAAACGGTGCGCACGAGCGGACACCCGAACGCTAGTGTGAAAGTAGCCTAACCCCATTCAACAGATATTGTGGCATCTCTTTAGGTTAGAGCCCCCTCAGTGAATTGTGGGCCTCCAATCAGTTACCATGATAGCCTGGGTGCTGCTGAAGGTTCCCAGGCCTGCCACGGTAAGCTTCCCGCTAAGCTGTGCCGAGGCACAGCTCAGCAGGGAGCATGTCAAAATGCCAATCACCCTAATAGAATCTCTAGGGTGAATGGGACAAAAATTGAAAAGATCAAAAAAATACAAATATATTAAAAGTTAAAATTCTTTCCCAATTTTACATATAAAAAATACAAACAATAAAAAAAATATCAGGTATTACCAAAAATGGCTGAACTACTAAAATATAAAAAAATGTTTCAGAATGGTGTATGCTGTAATGGAAAAAATAAAAATAAAAATAAAAACACGCAGTTTGCCATTTTTTGTCATCATGTCCCCCAAAAAGTTGTATGTAGCTCGCACTTCCGGGCTTCTTGCCGGCATCCTCTGCGGCCAATGAGGATGTCGGTAATTGATTTGAATGCGCTGTGTCTTGCTGAAGAGACCCAGGGCATTTAAGCTGCAATTCTTATTTTGGCCAGCAAGTGACAGGCCAACATAAGAAATGAACAATTCTGAGAAATAAAAAATTCCTGATTTAAAAAAAAATAAAAATTTGATTTTGTAGGCTCAAATACGAGCTTTAAAATCAAAAAACAAAAAAGTTAAAAATACTGTTAAAAATATATAAAAAATAAAAAAAATATATAAAAAGTTTTAAATCATCTTGGGTATCACCGCGACTACAAATGCCCGTACTATTAAAATATAAAATAATTTTCCAATACGGAAAAAAAGTGTCAAAATGGCCAATTTGCCATTTTTTCATCGCTTCTGTACCCGAAAAAATGTAATCAAAAAAGTCAAAACACACTCCAAAATTATATCAATAAAAGCTACAGATTGTCCCGCAAAAATGACCCCACACACAGCTCAGTAGATATAACTATAAAACAATGAGGGTCAGAATATGATGATGTAAAAAAAAAAAAAAAAAAAAAAAAAAAACATTTTTCAAAGTTTTAAATTAATTTTACACTATTTAGACATAGAAACCTATACATATGTGGTATCGTTGTAATCGTACTGACCCAGAGAATGAAGTTCACAGGTCAGTTTTGCTGGAAACGGAATGCATAGGAACAAAACCTGTATAACGGTGGAGGAATTGCGTTTTTTCAAGTTCCACCCAATTTGGAATTGTTTTCCCGCTTCCCACTACATTCTATGCCATATTAAATGGTGGCATTAGAAAGTATAAATTGTCCTGCAAATAATAAGCCCTAATACAGCTATGTGAACGGAAAAATAAAAACGTTATGGCTCCAGGAGGATAGGGAAGAAAAATAAAAAATGCAAAAACCAAAAAGCCTCTTGTATCCTAAGGCCCCTTTCACACGGGCGAGTATTCCGCGCGGGATGCGATGCGTAAGGTGAACGCATTGCACCCGCACTGAATACCGACCCATTCATTTCTATGGGGCTGTTCACATGAGCGGTGATTTCACGCATCACTTGTGCGTTGCGTGAAAATCGCAGCATGCACTATATTCTGCGTTTTCACGCACGCAGGCCCCATAGAAATGAATGGGGTTGTGTGAAAATCGCAGGCATCCGCAAACAAGTGCGGATGCGGTGCGATTTTCACGCATGGTTGCTAGGAGACGATCGGGATGGAGACCCGATCATTATTATTTCCCCTTATAACATGGTTATAAGGGAAAAGAATAGCATTCTAAATACAGAATGCATAGTAAAACAGCGCTGGAGGGGTTAAAAAAAAAATAAAAAAATCATTTAACTCACCTTAATCCACTTGATCGCGTAGCCCGGCATCTCCTTCTGTCCCCTTTACTGAATAGGACCTGTGGTGAGCATTAATTATAGTTCAAGGACCTGTAATGACGTCACTTCGGTCATCACATGGTACGTCACATGATCTTTTACCATGGTGATTCACCATTGTAAAAGATCATGTGACGTACCATGTGATGACCGGAGTGACGTCATCACAGGTCCTTGAACTATAATTAATGCTCACCACAGGTCCTATTCAGTAAAGGGGACAGAAGGAGATGCCGGGCTGCGCGTTCAAGTGGATTAAGGTGAGTTAAATGATTTTTTATTTATTTTTTAACCCCTCCAGCGCTGTTTTACTATGCATTCTGTATTCAGATGCTATTATTTTCCCTTTATAACCATGTTATAAGGGAAAATAATACAATCTTACAGAACACCGATCCCAAGCCCGAACTTCTGTGAAGAAGTTCGGGTTTGGGTACCAAACATGCGTGATTTTTCTCACGCGAGTGCAAAACGCATTACAATGTTTTGCACTCGCGCGGAAAAATCGCGGGTGTTCCCGCAACGCACCCGCACATTTCCCCGCAACAACCCGTGTGAAAGAGGCCTAAGGGTTAGGCTACATGCACACGACCGTATGTGTTTTGCGGTTCGCAAATTGCGGATCCGCCCAAAAAAAAACGGATGACGTTTCCATATGCATCCGTTTTTTTTGCGGATCCATTGTAATAATGCCTATCCTTGTCCGCAAACTAGAAAAAAACATAGACATGCACAATTTTTTTTTGCGGAGAAACGGAACGGACATACTGATGGCGACAGCACACTGTGTGCTGTCCGCGTTTTTTGCGGACCCATTGAAATGAATGGGGTCTGCATCCTATCCGCAAAAAAAACGGATGCGGACACGGAAACAAAATACGGTCGTGTACATGAGGGCCTTAAAGAGAGTTTATAATAAAACGTAAAAAATTTATAAAAAAAAACATAAGAAGTTTGTAATAAATAGGTTTGTATCACTTTAACCTATACATAATAATCCATTCATATCCAACGTCATAGAAAAGCAAAGGAACTGTAAATAAAGTCCTTTGTAAAAAGGGTCTGAAACAGTGCCCCTTTTCTTCACTGGCTGGAGTTTGGTATTGCGGCTCATCCCCATTCAAGTACATACTATACACCGCCGATTTTCAAGAGTTTAAGTTCTTTCTGAAAATAAAGTTTTTCTTATCTCATACAGATTATTTCAACAATTAGATGAGATCAAATGAATGCTGCAATATATAGAAACACAAGTCTATATATTTACCCTATAAAATGTTAAGGGATGCTGAAACATATAATTGATTGCTGTAATATATCAGTGCTGAAATGGTCCAACTCCAGATGTAGTAGAGTTAACACACATGCTTTATGAGATGTGTTATCTAAACTAAATGCGTTCAAGCTAACACCTTCAATTGCTTTTCAATGGCTTTTGTCTCAAGATAACGCGATAAATTAAGAAAGAAAAGAGTTAAGAGCTGGAGTGCTAACCCTGCTACATCTGTATTCCTTTTAATCTGCACTTAATGTATTGAAAGGGATCGTAAAAGTAAATTGTAGAAGACAATGGAGGGGTGGGAATTAGAATTAATCTGCACTTCTTGTTAATAATAAAATTTTGTAATAAAAGTAAAACAGAAAATGTGCCAAAAAATGCCAATAAAGAAACATATTTAATCACGAGTAAAATAAACCTTCCAGTTTCACACTAACCTGAATTCATCAAGCTTCTATGTCAGTTTTCAGTGAACAAAAGTCTGAATTTTTTTTGTGCAAGAGGTACGGTAATTTTGAAATTCACTGAACATCTTAAAATGAGATGGAGTTTAGCAGAAGTGGATGGGAGACACATTTATCATAATTTATGCTAGAAAACTGCATCAACTATACTGAAATCTACGCCAGTCTGAATCCGCCCCACTGGTTTTCATTTAATGCTTCCGTCGTGTGTGTAGACGAGGATTGACACTAGATTCTGGAAATGATATGACTTGTATCCTGCACTTTCTGCCATCTTTCCCCTTTGCAGGCTCCATCTGTAGTTTTCCCTCAGACAGTAGCTGCTATGATGTCTCTCACACACACAACACACGGAGATTCTGCTCCCTTAGGGCTCAGGCACATGATCAGGATCCGCAAAAAATACAGATGACATCCGTGTGCATTCCATATTTTGCGGAACAGAACAGCCAGCCCCTAACAGAACAGTAATAAGGACAATAATAATAGGACATGTTCTAATTTTTTGGCGGAACGGAAGTACGGAAACGGAATGCACACAGAATAACTTCATTTTTTTTGCGGACCCATTGAAATAAATGGTTCCGCATACGTTTTGCTCACTCAGAAGCAGCAGCACCATATAAAAGATTATAGAGAAGCGCTGAACAGTATTAATGAGAATAAAGCACTTGAGGTGAGATAGAAAAGTCACTAGAACTGCAGCAGCCTCTCTCTGTTTCTCGCTTCCTCTCTCCTCGGCTCAAACTCTTTCCCCCCATAAACTTCTATGCGCTGCAAGTAATTTGACCCCTCCGTGAGCTGAAAGTCTGTCTTTGGAGACCAAGATGGATTTATCAGAAAAATCAGACTACGTGCACAATTTAGGAGTAAAGGGTGCATGACAAAAAGAACTTGATAAGTAGAGAAAGAGGCATTTTACTCTGGTAAGCTACATTACAAAGTTCTTATATTTGCCTGTACTATTGGTTTCTCCAAAATGTGAAAGTGCAGTGAACATTTTAATATTTCATTTCTTACATAATGTTATGGTTCTTTTTAATCCCATATTGCCCATACACTGTAGTTAGCTGACAGCTATTATTCCTGATCACCCTGATCATCATGAGCGCAGAATAACCCATTGTCAGACACCTCTGGCGGCTGCTTGTTTCCCTTGAAAACAAAAGGACTGAAAACCAACAATGTGATCCTTCTTTCACCAACCTGTGTTGTCAGGGGGGAGTTGGGGACATCTCTGTATGTCTTAGATGGTTGGCTGGATTGTCAGCCCGGTTTGTTATAAGTTTCCCCTATCCACAGTACGGTATCTCGGAATTCCCATGGAAATGATTGGAGCGGCTGCATGATTGCCCGAACCTGCCGCTCCGTTCATTCAGAGGGGTTGCAGGGCCACGGGGCCCCCATTCTCATGATCGGTGGGGGATCCCAGCGTAGGGACCCCCACCGATCGAATAGTTATCCACTGGATAACTTCTATACAACTGAAATACCCCTTTAAGGCCAGGTTCAGATTACATTAATGGCCTAGTGTGTACATCAGGGAATAGCTCCCAACATACATGTTCAGTGAGTCCATATAGTTATATCAATCTTTTTTGCCTCTGCCAAGACAGTATATGTCAGCATACCGCGACCCCTCCCCCCATCCTCAAATACATGGAATAGCTTAGCCAACACAATGGTACACTGTATGTTTTTCTACAATGGGACCCTATGGCTGACATATCCTCCTGTATTTGTATATGGTCTTTTCCCAGCATATAAGCAGATGGAGGCTACTACGGTCATGTGAACAAGGTCTTACAGGGAACAGGCTGCACAAACTACTATCTGCCCAGTGCAGGGCCTAAGGGGGAGGGCATGACACCGAGATTCTCTCAGCCTCCTCACAGTGAACAGGTTTTTAAAGGAAATGTGTCACTAAGGATTTATCTGCCGCTTAATACCGATGGTAACACATCTCCTTTTTATCTAATCTCTTTTTATTTTCTGTTTGCAGATTTATTTATTCTATTTTCTGAACATGATTATGGGGGCGGCCATCTTGTCTGAGTTGTTCTTAAAGGGTTTCTGTCATGAGAAATAACGTTATGTAGCTGACTGACATTAGCGATGTGCTAATGTCAGCACTACATAACAGTGTGCTTTATAACTCTCTACCTGCCGCCGTTCTCTTAAAGTAAAGACTTTAATAATATGCTAATGAGACTCTAGGTGCTATGAGGGCGTTGCTGCAGCACCTAGACGCTCCGTCTACTCGCCTTTTGGCACGCCCAGGTCCACTTGATTGAAGTCCTTCTTCTCCACATAGTCCTCATAATCCTGAGCCTGTGCCGTCCCGTTTAGTATTCGGCGCAGGCGCAGTGAAGTGAAGGACGCTCGGCTGCTGCCAGCTTCCTCACTGCGCCTGCGCCGATTACATCACAGGCCCCCTCAGCCCCAGCTTCACTCACTGCGCCGAATACTAAACGGGACGGCGCAGTCGTGGGATTACGAGGACGATGCGAAGAAGAAGGACGTCAAATCAAGTGGACGTGGGCGTGCCAAAAGGCGAGTAGACGGAGCCTCTAGGTGCTGCAGCAACGCCCTCATAGCACCTAGAGGCGTCATTAGCATATTATTAAAGTCCGTTTTTTTAAGAGAACGGTGGCAGGCGGGGAGTTAACAAACATACTGTTATGTACTGCTGACATTAGCACATCACTAATGTCAGTCAGGTACATAACGATTTTTCCCATGACAGAAACCCTTTAATAGCATTTAGAAAGCATTCGAAAAATTCTTTACGCAGCCTCATGGTCCATAGACACAATGGTCAGGAGGGGGCCTCATTGACTTCTTTGGGAGAATTTTCTAGGCATGTTCTGTGACCTGTACAGAGGTCATTGTATAAGGAGAGAAGAGATAAGATGTGACAATCACCTATTGTGAATGGTGGATCCTGTCTTATCTGTCATTAATCCTGTCTGTAATGATATCACCTCTGTGTACAGATAAGTAGATAACTGCAGTAAAGTGATCTGTACAAACCAAGAAGTTGCACCTGTTACTATTATTAGTGGTGCAAAAACTGCAGGATTGTATGGTTTTTGTTTAAATATCAATATTGACAAGGAAAATTTAAAATAATATCAAAAATTCTTTAAAAATACGTTAAACATAAAAATGTGATTTAAACAACAGGTCATTTTCTGACGACACGTTCCCTTTAATGGCAGCCTTCAAGGTGTTACAGTACAAGTAGATTATTCTGCTAAATGTAGGAATCCTATACGCACAGACATATACTTTTACGTACCGTCATGTCCTGATACAAAGCTAATAACGGATATATCAGTTTACAAGCAGCCAGTATTTTACAAGCCGGTTAGCCGCGCATGGATTCCTCCCGATGACCTTACAAGCTGTCACATTCTATTAACGGTTATTAATAAAATCTTCACACAATATCATATTCAATACTCTTCTGTACTCTCCAGGGCCCCGTATAGCATTAAAGCCTATTATGGTAAGCGTGGCTTGTTTCGGTGACACCTAGTACACTGGAGGCTTGTGTGTCGGGAACAAGGGCTTTACAGCCTGCGCGGACGGCAGCAATCTTCTCGATAACAGATGTAGTATCTGAATAACAAAGATTCATTGTGCAGTGATATCTCCACCGTGGAGAAGAGCGCGCTCTAATCCAGGTCATAAGCCGATAAACGGCATCGTATTAAAGCACTTTGATTTTATCTTGGAGTCTTTTCAGATGTAATACAGACATAGGATAACATGGGCCGACTTCCCAGACTCTGGGGCCGAATTCTCCCCATTTGTTGGCTAGAAATTTTCCTTTTGGGCAAACAAAAAAAAACAACAACCTACAGATATTGCTGGAAATGTATGTCTGGGGTCAGTTTTGCTTGAGTCTACGTTGGAGTATTTTGTACCAAATATACTAGAAAGATTTTTTATTTTTTTTACATATTGCGGGGGGGGGGGGATGCGGGGGGTTGAACGAGTTGCATGGGGAGTTTGCATCTTTATATCGCTTACTCCAGTTCTGAAAAGCAAAAGCAGGTGGTGGGAAAGTGGAATTGGTTCATGAGTTTCACTTTAGATTATTTTTAAAAAGTTGCTGGCGGAAATGTATCAAAACTGGTGTAAAGGAAAACTGGTTTAATTGCCCATAGCAACCAATCAGATTCCTCCTTTCATTTTCCAGAGAGGTCAGAAAAATAAAAGGTGGACAGTTTTCCTTTACACTAGTTTTAATAAATATCCCCCAATTATTATTTTTTTTTTTAAGTAACAAAAAAGTAAATTCTGTGATAAATCTGGAGTGACACTACTAACCACGCCCTCTATCCCGCCATCCACTTTTCAAAACTGGAGTGGTTCAAAAATTTGGATTTTTTTTTTTTTTTTGGGGAAAGTGAACACAAAGAGTGGCAAAGGCCTATTTCATATGCCTTTCAAGCGATGGTACGATCAGCCTGTTGGATGTTTAGAAGAGGTGTGTGTGCCACATAATGCCTATATGGGATTTTTTTGGTCTGTAAATTTATTAAGTAATAGTCCCCAGAACTACAGTCTTAGGACACCCTTTTATTTCAGGAACGAAAGGGAAAATGAATCATCTGAATACCCCAGTACTGGGTGAGGGGGCCACATCAACACGGAAAGTTCAAAACGTTAAAGTTCTGTGTTCAGCACTAGGGACAACACATGAAACATGTCAAATAGCTGTATATCACAGGGAAGGTTCCTGAGGCTGATGCCAGTACATGGATGAAAGACTGCGCAGGCGCGTACGCGAGGAGTACAGGTGCTCATGTGAGATTATAATGAGCCCTCTGAATGACATCAGAGGGGCTAGGAGGGGACTTTGGGATGCGGTGCGCTGCTGGGCTCCCTTGGAATAGGTGCGGCTGGGCTCCACAGCCCCTTGGGCTCTTTCCAAAGGTGATTGCCAGGTATATAAAAAAAAAAATGATGGCAAAACAAAAGTAATGATACATTTGACAAAGGTATAGTTGTGACATGCTATAGGAGAACTACCGTAACCTATAAACGGCTCTATAGGCATATGACAGAATCCCTTTAATGCCACTTGTGAACCTAGTCCAGGAGATATCACCTGTGACAAAACGAATACATTGTGCCACACAGTAAACACCTGAACACACGGCAAGAACCAGAATGACCGCTGCCCTTTCCACACGTCTGGAGTAGGTCAGCCTGATGTGTCCTGCACACATCACCAGTAACAGCACCCTGCCAAGGTCAACAATGGTCTGAGGAGTCTACATCATCTCCAATTTCACCTCATACAATGAATCATCCACTCATGGAATTTTTGGGACTTTTTTTTTTTATTACTGAAAAACAACATAAAAATGTAATTGCTTCCGGAGTCCAATTAGTGACCTGACAAGGCCATGACATTGAGACCGCAGCCAGGGGCAAAAAAAACTTCATATGTATATTGATGGCAATAAAAAAAAATGACATGCAATTTTCAGTTTTAATCCCATTTTTTTGCTTGTGTATTTAAAAACAGGCATTTTTCAAGTCCTACAGAAATGATGATGGGAAAAACGCTTTAAAAAAAAACATACATACCTAGAGCATGCTGCGTTCGGTCCTTAGGGTGGGATCACACAGGTTTTTAATGGTGTTTTGTACACTTTTGAGTTTTTAGTGTTTTTTTTTTTTTTTCAGTCAGGCGCCATTCACACGTCCGCAAATGGGTCCGCATTCGTTCCGCAATTTTGCGGAACGGGTATGGACCCATTAATTTTCTATGGGGACGGAATGGATGCGGACAGCACATAGTGTGCGGTCAGCATCCGCATTTGCGGAGCGCGGCCCCGATCTTCAGGTCCGCAGCTCCGCAAAAGATAGAACATGTCCTATTCTTGTTCGCACAGCTTGCGGACAATAATAGCATTTATATAGGGGTTGCGGGCAGGTGTGTTGCGGATCTGCAATTTGCGGGTCTGCAACACACCACGGACGTGTGAAGGAGCCTAAATGCGCCAACTCTCCAGGTGTTAGCTGAAAGCTTATGGAAATATGAAATGCAGGACACAAAAACTTGTTTAAGTTGAAGATCAGGCCATTTACCGTCCTTCTGACTAGGAGTGTTTTCATGTTTTAGTACTGCGTCTTTGAAAGTCATAAACTTTTTTCTGTTCGGTTATGTAAATAACTTTTGTGCCTTTTTCCGGTGATACATGGGGTTTGTGGTAATATTTCTTTTATTATTTTTTGCATTTTTTTTATTTTACTCTTTGTGCCCCCATAATGTCAAACAGGACCTTGTGGGTAGGGATAAGCGATTTTATATTTTGAAGTTCATGTGCGGGTTTGTCTTGTGGTATTTACCGAATTGCGTTATAGATTCCGTTACCACAGACCAAAACGCAATTCCATGACGGAATGCATAGCGGAATTCGGTAAATACCACAACATGAACCCGCACATGAACTTCAAAATATTAAATTTGCTCATCCCTACTTTTTATTTATTGCTGATTTGTTCTGTAACCTGGGCTGACAAAGTAGACCCAGTTACAGGGGGAATAGCGCCCCCAGAGAGGCTGTACAGCGCTGTAACAACCTCTATTGCAAAGGGCTGCTAAGACCCGGCAGCTAGTGCAGACTCTCGCCCTTGGCGAACACATGAAAACTGGACCAGAGCAGGAAGCGCTGTACAGAGTGATGGGTAAGGCAGGGACGTAAAAATATGTCCTGTCTTCTCTACGAGGGGGAAGGGACCCTGCTGTCACCGATTGTGGGGCTCCCCACTCCACCGCTGCAACTATTAGCGTGCAGCTGTGATCTCTAAAAGGATGTTTAGAAACATCAGTGCAGAGATATGTGCTGAATTGCCTGGATATATACTGTTCAAAAAAATAAAGGGAACACAAAATAACACATCCTAGATCTGAATTAATTAAATATTCTTCTGAATACTTTGTTCTTTACATAGATTGAATGTGCTGACAACAAAAATCACACCAAAAATAAAAAATGGAAATCAAATTTTTCAACCCATGGAGGTCTGGATTTGGAGTCACACTCAAAATTAAAAGTGAAAAAACACACTACAGGCTGATCCAACTTTGATGTAATGTCCTTAAACAAGTCAAAATGAGGCTCGGTAGTGTGTGTGGCCTCCACGTGCCTGTATGACCTCCCTACAACGCCTGTGCATGCTCCTGATGAGGTGGCGGACGGTCTCCTGAGGGATCTCCTCCCAACCTGACTAAAGCATCTGCCAACTCCTGGACAGTCTGTGGTGCAACGTGACGTGGTGGATAGAGCGAGACATGATGTCCCAGATGTGCTCAATTGGATTCAGGTCTGGGGAACGGACGGGCCAGTCCATAGCATCAATGCCTTCGTCTTGCAGAACTGCTGACACACTCCAGCCACATGAGGTCTAGCATTGTCTTGCATTAGGAGGAACCCAGGGCCAACCACACCAGCATATGGTCTCACAAGGGGTCCTGAGGATCTCATCTCGGTACCTAATGGCAGTCAAGATACCTCTGCGAGCACATGGAGGGCTGTGCATCCTCCAAAGAAATGCCCCAACACCATTACTGACGACCCAATGCCAAACCGGTCATGCTGGAGATGTTGCAGGCAGCAGAACGTTCTCCACGGCGTCTCCAGACTCTGTCACGTCTGTCACATGTGCTCTGTCTGAACCTGCTTTCATCTGTGAAGAGCACAGGCGCCAGTGGCGAATTTGCCAATCTTGGTGTTCTCTGGCAAATGCAAACGTCCTGCACGGTGTTGGGCTGTAAGCACAACCCCCACCTGTGGACGTCGGGCCCTCATATCACCCTCATGGAGTCTGTTTCTGACCGTTTGAGCAGACACATGCACATTTGTGGCCTGCTGGAGGTCATTTTGCAGGGCTCTGGCAGTGCTCCTCCTGTTCCTCCTTACACAAAGCAGAGGTACGGTCCTGCTGCTGGGTTGTTGCCCTCCTACGGCCTCCTCCACGTCTCCTGATGTACTGGCCTGTCTCCTGGTAGCGCCTCCATGCTCTGGACACTACACTGACAGACACAGCAAACCTTCTTGCCACAGCTCGCATTGATGTGCCATCCTGGATAAGCTGCACTACCTGAGCCACTTGTGTGGGTTGTAGACTCCGTCTCATGCTACCACCAGAGTGAAAGCACCGCCAGCATTCAAAAGTGACCAAAACATCAGCCAGGAAGCATAGGAACTGAGAAGTGGTCTGTGGTTACCACCTGCAGAACCACTCCTTTATTGGGGGTGTCTTGCTAATTGCCTATAATTTCCACCTGTTGTCTATCTTATTTGCACAACAGCATGTAAAATTTATTGTCACTCAGTGTTGCTTCCTAAGTGGACAGTTTGATTTCACAGAAGTGTGATTGACTTGGAGATACATTGTGTTGTTTAAGTGTTCCCTTTATTTTTTTGAGCAGTGTATATATAGTGTAGGAAGGCGCAGGGGTCCGTCATTGACGGAAGGTACGTGTCACCGAGGTTCCTGGCCTCGGTGAGATAAGAACCGGTAGTTTTGTGTGTCGGCGGCAGCTAGTGCTCGCTGACACTGTTTTACTTAGTGTGGCTGTAAAGCCAATCCGGGCCGGTTCTTATTGGGAGCAGCCAAAGAGCAGGGTGGGTGGCTGTTCCCCACGTCCAGGCCAGGTTTTGGGCTGGGGTTTAAAGGGAACCTGTCACCTGGAAAAGACAATTTATACTAATCACAGTACCTTAAAGTATCTCTCATAGTGTGCCCAAAGATGTATTCATATCTTCTTTCTGCGTTGTGCTGTCTCATAAAATCGACTTATAAAACTGTGTTTGTCACCTTTTTGAAGTCGTGCTGAAGTCACGGGGGCAGCGGCCTCCTTAATACAATGCCGCTCCTCCGCATATTGATGGACATTTTTCCCTGTAGCCGTGACCGCGCTCTTCTCGCGCATGCATCGTGCGTGTCCTGCCACAGCATGATCCCGGCTATGGCTCCCTCCCTCCCTTCAGCCCTATTTTACTATGCATTCTGTATTCAGAATGCTATTATTTTCCCTTATAACCATGTTATAAGGGAAAATAATACAATCTACAGAACACCGATCCCAAGCCCGAACTTCTGTGAAGAAGTTCGGGTTTGGGTACCAAACATGCACGATTTTTCTCACGCGCGTGCAAAACGCATTACAATGTTTTGCACTCGCGCGGAAAAATCGTGCATGTTCCCGCAACGTACCAGCACCTTTTCCCGCAACGCCCGTCTGAAAGAGGCCTAAACCCTGCTGTGGACTGCCAGGTGACGTGTTTCTGAGTTCTGTGGACTTTTGCTGTGTGAATTAACACGAGGATTCCTGCGGTGTGAATCAACACCAGGGCCCTGCCAAGTATTGTGTTTCTTTTCTGCCTTTTTGTGAGAATAAACACTGACTTTTGCTTTTCAACCGTGGTTTTGCCTCTGTATTGCGTCCGCTTAACCTGCCTACCAGAGCAAATCCCTACATTTGGTGGAGGATGCGGGCACCGATCCCGCTACCTCTCGCAGACTATGTCCATTACCGACTGGGAAAGTCACCTGCCCAAAGTACAGGCCGTAGTGGACTCCCTTTGAAAGGCGGGACTAACAGCTAACCCAAAGATGTGTGCGATAGGCTTAGAGGAGACTAAATACCTTGGGTAGGTCATTGGGCGCGGAGTCATTAAACCCCAAGTAAGCAAAGTAGAGGCGATACGAAATTGGCCCCGACCTGCCACCTCTAGACAAGTAAAGTCGTTCCTGGGAATAGTGGGCTATTACATGAGGTTTGTCCCCCATTTTGCCACTTTAGCGACTCCGTTGACAGGGCTCTTAAAGGGTAGGAAGTCCGTGATAGTCCGCTGGAATAACCAGGCGGAAGAGGCTTTCTCCGCTTTGAAGTCGGCCCTGTGTGGGTCCCCGGTTTTGGTGACGCCCGACTTCAAGAGGGAATTTGTGGTACAGACTGATGCCTCCGAAGTAGGCCTCAGTGCGGTACTGTCTCAGGAAGTCAACGGGGAGGAGCATCCCATTGTCTTCCTCAGCTGTAAGCTCACTCCATCGGAGACCCGGTACAGTATAGTAGAAAGAGAGTGCCTGGCCATCAAGTGGGCACTTGAGTCTCTCCGCTATTATCTGTTGAGGAGGAAGTTCTGTCTGGTGACCGATCACTCCCCTCTCAAGTGGATGAGCCAGGCCAAAGAGAGGAATGCTCGGGTCACCAGGTGGTTCTTGTCTCTGCAAAACTTTAAGTTCACAGTAGAACACAGGACAGGCCGGTTACAGGGAAACGCGGATGCCCTGTCCCGAGTACACTGTCTGGCGTGTGTTCACCCCCTCAGGGTTGAACAAAGGGGGAGGTATGTAGGATGGTGCAGGGGTCCGTCATTGACGGAAGGTATGTGTCACCGAGGTTCCTGGCCTCGGTGAGATAAGAACCGGTAGTTTTGTGTGTCAGCGGCAGCTAGTGCTCGCTGACACTGTTTTACTTAGTGTGGCTGTAAAGCCAATCCGGGCCGGTTCTTATTGGGAGCAGCCAAAGAGCAGGGTGGGTGGTTATTCCCCACGTCCAGGCCAGGTTTTGGGCTGGGGTTTAAAAACCCAGCCAGCAGCTCAGCTGGGTGTGGAATTAACCTCCAGGTGAGAGTGGAGCTCTGTGTTTTGGGAGCTGAGGAGTTCTACCATACTACAAGGATGAGAGCTGCCAGCTGGAAGCCAGGCGCCCTAAACCCTGCTGTGGACTGCCAGGTGACGTGTTTCTGAGTTCTGTGGACTCTTGCTGTGTGAATTAACACGAGGATTCCTGCGGTGTGAATTAACACCAGGACCCTGCCAAGTATTGTGTCTCTTTTCTGCCTTTTTGTGCGAATAAACGCTGACTTTTGCTTTTCAACCCGTGGTTTTGCCTCTGTATTGCGTCCGCTTACCCTGCTACCAAGCAAATCCCTACAATATTAATGGACAGTAAGCAAGCGGGTTAATTAGGTGGCTTTTTTGGAGTCTTGTAGCATTTTCCCACATTTTCTTTAAACACATGTGGAAGCTTTTGCCATTTTTGCTAGTGTTTTGACATCTCTTTTTCAATATGTTAAAAAAACACCAGAAATAAAAATGTGGGTCACGTTGTTGTGTTTTTTTTAAAAAGCCACTCAAAAAAAAAATATAAAAAAGGCATGTAGTAAGAAATAAACATGAGCTGGTTCTATGGAGTGAAGTTGAACACAATACGACATAGTAAATTTGTGTGCGTAGGGGTCTTAGCGCTGCTTCACCTTTTGCTCAAGAAATTTGTTAAAATCAAAAGGGTTATGGCAAGTAGAACTACTGAGAGCCTTCCTATCAAGACGTCTTCAAGGACAAGCAGATGGCTTGCTGGCTATGGAGACATCTGGCCATGTGTCATCAGTATTAGCTGACTGAGGACCCAAGGCAGTGCAGAAAGGGGAGTCCTATTTCTCTTATATGGTAACATGAAGACTGTTCCTTAGGCCCATTTCACACGAGCGGGTTTTCCGTGCGGGTGAAATGCGAGACGTGAACGCATAGCACCCGCACTGAATCCTGACCTATTCATTTCAATGGGTCTGTGTACATAAGCGTTTTTTTTTTTTCCTCGCAGCAGTTCTGCATTGCGTTAAAATCGCGGCATGTTCTATATTCTGTGTTTTTCATAGAAGTGAATGGGGCTTCAGTGAAAAACGCATTGCATTCGGAAGCAGGTGCGGATGCAATGCGTTTTTCACTGATGGTTGCTAAGAGATGTTGTTTGTAAACCTTCCGTTTTTTATCACGTGCATGAAAAACGCATCAAAACACATTGCACCCACGTGGAAAAAACTCAATCGCAGACAAAACTGACTGAACAAAATGGTGCAAGTTTCACTGAACGCATCCGGAGCTAATCCGTCACGCTCGTGTGAAAGAGGCCTTAAAATGCATTATGGAAAGTGGAATGTAAGGGTCTGTTCACACAGTTAATTAGCCTTCGCCAAATCCACTGTCAAATCTGAGGCCGAGAATAGACGCTGAACTGGCATGTGGATCCACAGGCGGACTAGCTGAACATACTGTGAATTATGAAATCTTGAGCACGGTCAGCTGGATTTAGTTTTTCTGGAATATGTGATTGGGGCATAAAATGCGACTTTCATTTGCATTAATGATGGAATGTCAGGATTGCACCTAAAACCTGACAAAATTCACAAAAACATGTGAACATGGCCTAATGGGCACCGCAGGGCATGCAGCTGTATAAAAGAAAGGCCAGAAGGCCTCATGCACACGACCGTATATTTGGTGTAGTTCCTATGAAGACCCATTCATTTTAATGGGGCCGCAAAAAAAATGTTTCCATGCTGTAGTCCCGCAAACAAAAAAAATAATAATATTAGAATGTGTCCTATATTTGTCTGTTTTGTGGGCAAGGATAAGACATTTTTAATGAAGGGAATATGAAAATGGCGGCATGCACCCGGCTGGTTTTTACATTGATGGCCTATCCTTAGGATAGGTCATCAATATCAGATCGGCGAGTGTTCAATTTCCTGCAGCCCCGCTGATGAGCTATTCCGCAGAGCAGCTACAAAGGAAAAGACGCCAAAGCTACAAAGCTCCCTCCACTGTGTAGTGGATGGAGCTGGTTACTGCAGCACTGCCCCCTTTCACTTCAGTGGGGGCAATGCTGCAGTAACCAGCTCCTACCTCTAAGCAGTAGAGATGAGCGAACTTCTGTTTTAAGTTCGGCGTCTAAAGTTCGGCTTCCGGTTAGCGGAGGATCCCGATATGGATTCCGAATTCCGTTGTGGTCCGTGGTAGCGGAATCAATAATGACCATTATTGACTCCGCTACCACGGACCACAACGGAATTCGGAATCCATATCGGGATCCTCCGCTAACCGGAAGCCGAACTTTAGACGCCGAACTTAAAACAGAAGTTCGCTCATCTCTACTAAGCAGTGGATGGAGCTGTGTAGTTCTGTTGCTGGAGCTACTGCAGAGCCGCTAATCGGCGGGGGTGCTGGGAGTCAGAAAGCCGCTGATCTGATATTTGTGGCCTATCATAAGCATGGGCCATCAATAAAATTCTGAGAACCCCTCTAAGAAGCTTGCAACAGTTTGGCACCTCTTTTGTCCCTCCTAGTCTGCTTGGTGACGCTACACAAGTGTCGAATCAGCAGCGTTGTCTTTTTCACCTGCTGTATCCAGCCCTGACATTCTTCTTCATGCTTGCCAAAGCTTGCTATTTATAAGTGATCACAATGCCCTAACTTTGGCAATCTCAATTAATAGGTTACTTGGAAGAGACAATTATAACAATGAAGCCATTTATAAACGCACACCATGTAGTAAATAACAAAGAGCGCTCTGATCAGCTCCGGGCACTGGGAAGAAGGCAATACAAATCCACTCTTTAAAAGGCTGTCTGAAAGTTTTTCCATTTAGGCCTCAATCGCACGAACGATACGGACTGTGAAACTGATGTTTTGCATGCAAGTTCAATCACTTTTTTTGTGACTGCGTTCATTGTGCGCATTTTTTCTGTATGGATTGTAACCAGATTGCATGCATTTTTCACCCGCATGAAGAAAAACGGAAGAATCTACACCTCCTAGCACCATCAGTGATGCCTTCCGTTTTTCACACAAATCCCATTGACTTCTATGGAGTCAGGGCTGCGGGAAAAACGCACAATATAGAACGTGCTGTGTTTTTTTCCTAAAAGTAAGATGATGCTCAAAAAAGGACGCTCATGTGCACAGACCCACTGAAATGAACGGGTCAGGATTCACTACATGCCTCACATCCAGACAGAAAACTCGCTCGTGTGAAAGAGGCCTTAGGGTTTTGCATGGGATCCACTAAATAATAGTGGTGAGGTTGTTATACCATCTTCACTGCCCTCTGCAACTTGGATCATAAGGAAGCCACCGAGCTACCCTACTGTAGCACCCACTTGGCTACCTTAAAGGGATTGCTCACATTCAGAGCTGAACCCTGACATAGCCCCATTATTGTCACCGACTCTGATGGGCGGGCTTTAGAGCTGCCCTAGGTGATGCTAGGGAGGCTGCCATTGTCTACCCCCCCAACACCGGATATTTTCATCCGAACACGCGGAAAAGCAGCAGCGGCTGTGCGCGGACCAGGAGTGACGCGGGGAGCCAGGTAAGTAGAATCAGTTTGAGGGGCCCGGGCATATGGGGGGGCATTTCCAGCCTCGAGTAACCCCTTTAACATCATAGTAAATTAGCTTGTGCCTATATTTAATACTCTAACTCACCTGCAGCTTTGATCTCTGTCACATTATGGCCCACTTACACGATATCGGTATATGAGATACTTCCTCCTTTACTACCGGCATATTATAGGCAATAATATGCTAACTTTTAAGTTTTCTCCTTACTATTATATTAGTGTGACTTGTTAAATGTGTAGACCAGCCTCATGACATTTTTGTTACACCTTGTGGCATGCCGACAAGTGACCACCGCAGCCAATCAATGCATGTGTCGACACCACTGAGGTCACTGCTGTGGCCAGTGATTGGCTGCAGTAGTCACATGACAAGATAGCATCACATTGCTAAAGCCGAGTGATCAGAGACTGGCAGGGAACAGAGAAGCATCAGCATGGGAGCAGCAAGGTCACCACATTTGTTACTTTATACAATGTTGGAATGGGGTTGGAAAACTTTAAAACATCAGGTATCATGGAGAAGGCCCCGTGTGGGTCACACCCTGGACCCTGATATTATAATGACAGCAAAGGTGAATTCAAATATATCTGATTCACAAAAACAAAGCCCGTGGAATGAGAGTGAGCGCACTCACCAGGCTGATGGAAGCTCGGTGACAGTTCTCTCGCCACGGCCCTTGCAATGTCCGATTCCTGGCGTGCAGCTTGGCTTGCCTGGTCAGCGGCATCCCCCTTTGCACGAGCATGAGCTGTCCTACAACAGAGGAAACATTCTGTTACAGGGGTTGATCAACGAAAAGTATTCTACATTTTTTAAACCAGCATCTGAATACATATGTAATTGCATGTAATTAAACATTTAGTTTAGCCACCGAGTTATTCAATACCATGCATCTGTATAGCGCCACCTGCTGTTTGTTCTTTTACCAATTTGTCTGTCCACCCTGGCCTCCTTAAGCTGTCAACAAGTGCGGCAGAAACACTTTCCCTGAGAAAGGACACGCCCCCTGAGAAAGGACACTTCCCCTGAGAAAGGACACGCCCCATGAGAAAAGACACGCCCCATGAGAAAAGACACGCCCCATGAGAAAAGACACGCCCCATGAGAAAAGACACGCCCCATGAGAAAGGACACGCCCCATGAGAAAGGACACGCCCCATGAGAAAGGACACGCCCCATGAGAAAGGACACGCCCCAGCTTGAAATACATCTAGCAGAGCAATTTGAGCAATGAATGGGGAGATCTCTGGACCCATGTGAGGTACAGGGCTGGTTCTAGCTTTGTTAGAAAGAGATTGTCATGTACTACATGATGTCTGATTTTCATTTTTTACATTAATTAACATTTTTACATTAAGTGGCATTTATCATGTAGAGAAAGTAAATACAAGGCACTTACTAATGTATTGTGATTGTCCATATTGCCTCCTTTGCTGGCTTTAGGTTACTCTCACACTAGCATTTTTACTGGATCCGGCAGGGTTTAGCAAAAACGCTTCCGTAACTGATAATACAACCATCTGCGTCCGTTATGAACAGAGACGGCTGTATTATCTGTAATATTGCCAAGACGGCAGAGAAAACGGATCCGTCCCCATTGACTTGCACAGGGGGTCATGACGTCTTGCTTCGCATCCCAGGACGGAAAGCAAACTACAACATGTTGCGGTTTGCTCTCCGGTATAGGAACGCAACTAAATGGAACGGAAGGCATTTTGGAGCATTCCATTCTGTTCAGTTTTGTCCCCATTGACAATGAATGGGGACAAAACTGAAGCGTTTTATTTATTTTTTTCCAGTATTGAACCCCTATGACGGATCTGAATAACGGAAAACTAAAACGCTAATGTGAAAGTAGCATTATTAATTTTTCCAACAGGGATGCCCAACCTGCGGCTCTCCAGCTGTTGCAAAACTACAACTCCCAGCATGCCCAGACAGCCTACAGCTGTAGTTTTACAACAGCTGGAGGGCCGCAGGTTGAGCATCCCTGCATTATACACTGCTCGAGCAGATATGAGGTAGCCTGGACGAGAGCTGCTGCGCATGCGTGCCTATGTGCGTTCCCACAGTCCTGACCACCAGAGAGGCCGACGCTTTTTCCTATAGTGTGCAAGCACAACCACTGCTGCTGGATTACAGGGTGGTCGTAACCACTGGATATGAGCAGTGATTAATGTGACGGAAAAATGAATCAAGCCAACAAAGGAGGCAATATGGACAATCACAATACATTAGTAAGTGCCTTGTATTAACTTTCTCTACATGATAAATGCCATTTGCTGAAGTGAGACAACCCCTTTAAGATACAGCATGCATGGCAGCCTAAGGGTTACACTGAACCTTACTCCTTTGCCAGGTGACAGAAGTAGAGAAAACAAAGGACAGATGTCTCCAGTGTGACACACGAACAGACACAGCTCCACTTCACTTTGTACACGTGCCGAAGTCCCAGCGCGTCGCGTAGATTTATCACTGGACATTCTCATACAGGTCAGAAGGCTCAAAATCAATCAGAACTCGTGATGTCTCCTGAAGACAGCGCAGCATGGTCGGAATAACACTAAGAATGAATGAGGCAATCACCATCCAGGGGACAAAACATCCTGTACTTTGTGAGGAGATGGAAGATATATGGGTGATAAGGAAACCAGTGGGAATGACGTGCCCCTTAAGAAGGCCTGATAAGTAAGTGCCGTGATCGGCATACTTTCCATGCAGAGTCCTGGCACTCAGTGCCCATATCTGTGTATGTTACGCAGCATGAGGCCGGTCTTACACAATAGATAACTGCTTAGATGCTTGGGTGGGCAATTAACATTGTGATCTAAAAGACTTAGGCCGCTTTCACACAAGCAAATTTTCCGTGCGGGTGAAATGCGTGACGTGAACACACAGCACCCGCACTGAATCCTGACCCATTCATTTCAATGGGTCTGTGTACATGAGCGGTTTTTTTTAACGCATCAGTTCCGCGTTGCGTGAAAAACGCAGCATGTTCTATATTCAGCATTTTTCAGTTCTGTCCTCGGGGCTCAATACCGGAAAAACTGATCAGTTTTATCCTAATGCATTCTGAATGGAGAGCAATCTGTTCAGGATGCATCAGTTCAGTCCCTCTTACGTTTTTTGGGCGGAGAAAATACCGTAGCATGCTGCAGTTTTCCCTCCGGCCAAAAATCTTGAACACTTGCCAGAATGCCGGATACGGCATTGATTTCCATTGAAATGTATTAGTGCCGGATCCGGCATTAAGTGTTCAGGCAAAACGGAACTGGCTTCCCAGTCTGCGCATGCGCAGACCTTTAAAAATGCAGAAAAAATTAATACCGGATCCGTTCCTCCAGATGACACTGGAGAGACGGATCCGGTATTGCAATGCATCCTCAAGTGTGAAAGTACCCTAAGGCCTCTTTCACACGGGCGTTGCGGGAAAATGTGCGGGTGCGTTGCGGGAACATGCACGATTTTTCTGCGCGAGTGTAAAACATTGTAATGCGTTTTGCACTCGCGTGAGAAAAATCGTGCATGTTTGGTACCCAAACCCGAACATCTCCACAGAAGTTCGGGCTTGGGATCGGTGTTCTGTAGATTGTATTATTTTCCCTTATAACATGGTTATAAGGGAAAATAATAGCATTCTAAATACAGAATGCATAGTACAATAGCGCTGGAGGGGTTAAAAAAAAATAATAAAAAATTAAACTCACCTTAATCCACTTGCTCGCGCAGCCTGGCTTCTCTTTTGTCGTCTTTTTTGCTGTTTGCAGGAAAAGGACCTGTGGTGACGTCACTCCAGTAATCACATGATCCATCACCATGGTAAAAGATCATGTGACGTATCATGTGATGACCGGAGTGACGTCACCACAGGTCCTTTTCCTGCAAACAGCAAAAAAGACGACAGAAGAGAAGCCAGGCTGCGCGAGCAAGTGGATTAAGGTGAGTTTAATTTTTTATTATTTTTTTTAACCCCTCCAGCGCTATTGTACTATGCATTCTGTATTCAGAATGCTATTATTATTTTCCCTTATAACCATGTTATAAGGGAAAATAATAACGATCGTCTCCGAGCAACTGTGCGTGAAAAATCGCACCGCATCCGCACTTGTTTGCGGATGCTTGCGATTTTCACGCAACCCCATTCATTTCTATGGGGCCTGTGTTACGTGAAAAACGCACAAAAAGAGGAGCATGCTGCGATTTTCACGCAACACTCAAGTGATGCGTGAAAATCACCGCTCGTGTGCACAGCCCCATAGAAATGAATGGGTCCGGATTCAGTGCGGGTGCAATGCGTTCAACTCACGCATCTCATCCGCGCGGAATACTCGCCGTGTGAAAGGGGCCTAAGAGATGTTGTTTGTAAACTTTCAGTTTTTTATCACGCGTGTGGAAAAACGCATCAAAACGCATTGCACTCGCGCGGAAACAACTGAACGCAATCGCAGACATAACTGACTGAACTTGCTTGCAAAATGGTGCGAGTTTCACTGAACGCATCTGGACCTAATCCGTCACGCTCGTGTGAAAGGGGCCTTATAGGTGAGGTCTGCCCGCTGGTACCGCTAGTCTTCAGGCCCTGCATACACAGTCACTCTCCTCTTAAGGTCTACACTATATGACAAAGTGCCAAATGAGCCTCCATTGAGCAGACATATATGGAATATTTAGTGAGCTCCCCCTGGTGGTGGCTGCGGACGGCATAATCATCATAACGCTTTCATCTGACTAGGATTATGTCAAGAGAAGCAGGGCATTTGGAGTTCAGTAACAATCCAAAATTAGGAAAAAAGTGAAACTATAGGTACACTGCCACTTCTTTTACACAGTGCATTTACAATATTCTACAGTTTAAATATACATAAAATTATAATTACCTTTGTAAATACTTTTTATATTAAGAATAGATGATACGCTTGTAAGAGGGTAAAACCAATGTCCCCAATATACAGATACCAGTATTTGGGGGGTTTTATAGAGTGCTAGGCATCCAGCTAGAAAGGACATTAAAGAGATTCTGTCAGCAGTTTTGACCAGCGCTATTTAGAAGGTGGGAAGACCAGGAAAACATACCTTTCATTTTGTTACCAGGAGTAGTGTGAATATGAACTCTGCTCAGGCAATTGTCCAGGAGGTGGTGCTTCACTAGGAAGTGCCCTCTGCTCTGAGCTACTTCAGAACGCCTCCCCTGTGAGTGACAGCTGCAGCATCCAACCAGGAGGCCCCTACAGCAGTGGGGAATGGCTGTGACGCAGTGATCCAGCAGTGCTGTCGGCAAAACTGCTGACGGACCCTCTTTAAGGAGGAGTTCTGAGAGGAGAGCCCTGCCTCTCAGCATTGCTGAAAACACTCATGATTATGCCGAGTGGCTGAGATGAACGGACTGACAACCAGCAGCATTAAATACTGCACCGAACACCCTTTCCAGTCACTTCCAGCCATGTTCCTCTGTATCTGAGGGTTTTTCTTACCTTTTGCAGCATGTGGCCGTTTAAAAATTGCTCCTATTTGTTCCGGATCCTAATTACATTACTGTTAAAAAGTGAAACGTTTCAATGACGTAAATTGACATATTGGTTGCTTGCCGCATGACAACTAGCCTGGTTTTGCTAGAAAACAATCTGGGCTTCTTGGAATCTTCTTGACAGTGAACAGCTGACATCTCCGCTTTTCTGATGTATAACCTGCTGGCTGACAGCACACAATGGCAAGACTACACTCTGCCACCTGCTCACCCAGAACAATTAACCCCTTTATGACTAGGCCCGCAAGGGCCTTAAAGGGGATGTCCAGGATTTTGATGTGCAATCCTCAGGATGGGATGGGTCCAACACTTTGCACCCCCCACTGATCAGCTTTCATGGCAGCCTTGGTGCTGGAACCACTGTACACAGGTCCGTCCATTCTGGAGAGGATGCAGTCAATGGGAGCAGCACCGCAGGACATGTCTTCATCCACGCTCGTGTTCATGAGCCCTAAGAGCACTTTCACACGGTCAGTATTTTCCATCAGCGATCCCAAAAGAACAAAAAGACACAAATATTAGTATTATACCTTTTCGCTGTAGGCTCCACTGACCAAATACTGACCGTGTGAAAGTGGCCGATGAGCTTTTAGTCTCCGATAAGATCGCGGGGAAACCTGGTGAGCCGATCAAAGAAAAAATCCCCTCTTGGTCTTTCCTGCCACATGTATGGGCAGCGATGCCATGCTGAGCGCTGTCCACTCCTCTTGGCTGCAGTCCAGGAGAAGACCCTGAACCTCCTATGGACCACCGTGCACTCAGGAGAACCCGACCTGTTCACAGACTGCTATACACAGGAGCCCGAAACCTTTAGGGTACAACCACAAAGCGCGGCCGTGTGGCACCTGTAATGCGTACCTGGCGCGCTCTATTAAACTGTTTAGTCAGTCTTTATTGTTAATGGCTGCGCGGTATTGAAGGTGACACACGGCCATTAACAATACAGGCCCGCAGTACACTGCAGTCTCATCAGTTTATTACAGCCCGCTACAGCCTGCATGACCGCGTCTTACCCGTAGGGCTCATGCACAACCGTGTGCATTCTGTGGAACGTTACACCCAGCCCCTAATAGAACAGGCCTATCCCTGTCCGTAATGTGGACAGTAACAGGACATGTTCTATTTTTTTGCAAAACGGACACGGAATGTAAATGGAGTCATTTCTATTTTTTTTGCAGCCCCATTGAAGGGAATGGTTCTCCATATGGGCCACAAAAAAAACACAACAGGCACGGACAAAAAATATGTTTGTGTGAATGAGCCCTACGGGGCAGATTTTGTGCAATTAATAAAGATGGGTGATTAATTTCCATCAGTATTTGAAATATACAGCATGTCCAAGTTTCCAAATACGCACGTTACAGTCTATGGGAGTGCATCAAAACCGCAGGGAGGAAAGACTACACATGTAAATCCTGATGAAATACTGAGGCAATACTGATGACAATCTGGAATCCATGCGTATTGAGAAGCCGAAATACGGACGGATTTCAATACCCTTGTGTGAAAGAGGTCATAACGTTACATCCAAATTCAGAGAAGCAGGGGTTTGTCAGGACATGGGGCTGTGCAGACATGCTGGCGCCGCTGCTCATTGCTGTAATACAACCTGTATTTTCTATCAATTCTAATTATTCTTTGGGCAGAGAAATATTACATTTTACCCACCGACGGACCAATCTATTCACAGCTCATGACACATTGCATGGAATTAGGTCCACTGCATAACTATACACACCCTGTATTGGAGAATACAGGTAGCAGAGGGAGCATTACTTTATATTCAGCACTTCATAGAGGAGCCGATGGGGTCATTAACTGAAAGAAGTGAGCAGAACAAACTCTTCACATCTCGGGATCACATAACCCAAGTAACTAAAGTCTTAGAGGATGGAAGATTCTTCTATATCACTTTTGCCCAGAGGGGTTCCTTCATAAGAAAAACAAGCCAAAGACAGATTTTCCAATATATTTTGTTGTTTTTGTTCCAGAAAAAGGTACAGTAAAAAAAAAACAACAACAAAGCTCTGGATTCATACATAGTCGTCACCTGAAGAACCCTACAGTCTGTAATGAAGTCCGTCGGGTTTCTGTTCCGGTTTCGGTCCCTCTGCCAGACAAAATACTGCTGCATACAAAGGATATTGTGTTGGGCTGTGATGGACCATGTGATGAGCGCAGTGATGTCACCAAAGGTCCTTTTCCTCCCAGGTCCTCAAAGAAGAAGAAAGAAGACGAGCCGGACTGCACGAACAAGTGGATGAGGTGGGTTTAATTATTTTTTCTTTTTTTTTTAACCCCTCCATTCTGTATTAGGAATGCTATTATTTTCCCTGATAACCATGTTATAAGGGAAAATAATAAAATCTACACAACACGGACCCCAAACCCGAACTGAAGAAGTCCGGGTTTAGGTCTGGGTACTGCGCCTGCAAAATGCATTAAAACGCTTTGCACTCGCGTGGAAAATGTGCGTTGCCCATTTTGCGGAACAAAATGCCCTGCCTTCTGTAGAACTGTCCTATCCTTGTCCGCAAAACGGACAAGAATAGACCATGTGCTATATTTTGCAGGGGCCGCAGAATGGATATACTGTTACGGACAGCACATGGAAAAGTACACCAGCCCTGGAGTGGAGTAGACATTAGACTGCTATTGCAACAAATTTAGGCACAAAAAAGGCGCACCTACATACACAGGTTGAAAGAAAAGTCACAAAAGTAAAAAAAAAACACTTCTGAATTAGGCTACATGCACACAAACGTTGCTTGTTTCCGTGTCTGTTCACTTTTTTTTGCGGATAGCATGCGGACCCATTAATTTCAATGGGTCTGCAAAAAATGCGGACAGCACCCCGTGTGCTGTCCGCATCAGTATAGAACATGTCCTATTCTTGTCCCTTTTAGGCATTGTTACAATGGATCCACACAAAAAAAAAACGGATGGCATACGGATCCGCAAAACACATACGGTCTTGTGCATGTAGCCTTAGTCTAAAAAAATATATAACAGGCGAACAAGGCAGAAAAGCCTCCAATTTTAGCAGTAAATGCAACTAAAATCAGACAGACTAAAAACAGGTGCAAACGCTATAGTAAATGTGACCCACTGATTGCAAAAAAACGACAGAAAAACCTCCAAAAATGCTTCAAAGATCGCAGGTTAAAAAAAAAAAAAAGCAACAAGCAATACCAAACTATTGTGCGGCAGGTTTATTGACCAGCATCGATGATTACACGAGAAGAGCACCAAAGAATATGGGCTCATGCACACAAACGTATTTTTTTTTCCTGTGTCCCTTCATTTTTTGCGGCCTGTATGCGGAACCATTCACTTCAATGAGGCAGCAAAAAAAATGGAAATGAGGTGATGTGAACGCATTGCACCCGCACTGAATCCGGACCCATTCACTTCTATGGGGCTGTGCACATGAGCGGTGATTTTCATCGCAGCATGCTCTATATTGTGCGTTTTTCACGCAACGCAGGCCCCATAGAAGTTAATGGGGCTGTGTGAAAATCGCAAGCAAGTGCGGATGCGGTGCGATTTTCACGCATGGTTGCTAGGTGACGATTGGGACGACTTGACCTTTATTATTCTCCCTTACAACATGGTTGCTAAGTAAATTAGGGATGGAGGGGTAAAAAATTTTTTTAACTCACCTCATCCACTTGTTCGCGCAGCCCGGACCATGTGATGAGCGCAGTGACGTGACCAAAGGTCCTTTTTTCTCAGGTCCTCAAAGAAGAAGAAAGAAGACAAGCCGGGCTGCACAAACAAGTGGATGAGGTGAGTTTAAATTTTATTTATTTTTTTAACCCCTCCATCCCTAATTTACTTAGCATTCTGTATTTTCCCTTATAACCATGTTATAAGGGAAAATATAAAAATCTACAGAATACCTAACCCAAACTCGAACTTCAGTGAAGAAGTCCGGGTTGGGTCTAGGTACCACATTCAGTTTTTTCTCACGTGTGTGCAAAATCCATTGCACTTGTGCGGAAAAAACTGAAGAACGCAACACAATCGCATACAATACTCACCCCACTCACAGGGAAAAATCACCCGATTTTCCCGCTACGCACCTGCATCCTATCCGGCCCTCACACGCGACGCCCGTGTGAAAGAGGCCTTAGGGTACTTTCACACTTGCGTTTTTCTTTTCCGGCACTGAGTTCCGTCCTAGGGGCTCAATGCCGGAAAAGAACTGATCAGGTTTATCCCCATGCATTCTGAATGGAGAGTTAGGGTACTTCATACTTGCATTGTTGGATTCCGGCAGGCAGTTCCGTTGCCTGAACTGACTGCCTGATCAGGCAAACTGTATGCAAACGTATGTCATTTTTTCTGACTGATCAGGCATTTTTCAGATTGATCAGGATGCTTATCAGTCTGAAAAATGCCTGATCAGGCAGAAAAATGCATTGCAATACCGGATCCATTTTTCCGGTGTCATCAGGCAAAACGGATCAGGTTTTTATTTTTTTCTAATTTTTAGAGGTCTGCGCATGCGCAAACCGGAAGGACGGATCCGGTATTCCGAATGCCAGGTCCGGCACTAATACATTCCTATGGAAAAAAATGTCGGATCTGGCATTCAGGCAAGTCTTCAGTTTTTTTCGCCGGAGATAAAACCGTAGCATGCTACGGTTTTCTCTTTTGCCTGATCAGTCAAAATGACTGAACTGAAGACATCCTGATGCAAACTGAACGGATTACTCTCCATTCAGAAGGCATGGGGATATGCCTGATCACTTCTTTTCCGGTATAGAGCCCCTGTGACGGATCTCTATGCCGGAAAAGAAAAACGCTAATGTGAAAGTAGCCTAATCCGTTCAGGATGCATTAGGATGTCTTCAGTTCAGTCATTTTGACTGATCAGGAAAAAGATAAAACCGCAGCAGGCTATGGTTTTATCCCTGGCCAAAAAAACTAAAGACTTGCCTGAATGTCTGCATTTTTTTCCATAGGAATGTATTAGTGCATTCAAAATACCGAAATGCCGGATGCGCAGACCGAAAAAAAAAGGTGAAAAAAATAAATGCCGGATCTGTTTTGCCGGATGACACTGGAAAGACGGATCCGGCATGTCAATGCATTTTTCTGACTGATCAGGCATTTTTAAGACTGATCAGGATCCTGATCAGTCCAAATGCCATCAGTTGGCATACGTTTTGCCGGATCACTCTGCCGCAAGTGTGAAAGTAGCCTTAGACGCGAGCCGTTCCGTAAAATGCGGAAAGCATGTGGCTGTGTTTTGCAGATTCGCAATTTGCGGACTGTAAAACATCCAACGGTGGTGTTGCATAGCCCTACTGAAGAGCAGTGGTAACATGTTCTCTGCGGCGAGGAGCTGTCCTTGTGCGACATGACGTTTTATGCCCATATACATCGTGCCAACTGCTGGGCATTACAGTCGCTTTTTCCAGGTTACAGTGGAAATAAATGCTCTATAGTAATAAACAGTAACAATAACGCGATCTGTGTGTAATGGAAATAACACAACTTACTAAAGGCTAGAAATTGTAGCCTAATAGGTGCAATCCAAAAGCAGACAACCAGCGACACGGCTGTGACATTTGTGAACGTTCCCTGCGGCTACAGATTGTCCAGTATAAAAATAGTGCGGAATGAAATCCTTCCAACAAATGGCAGTGGGTAGGACACATAGCAAGAAGGACAGAGAACAGATGGCCGGGCACCGAGAGGCAGCGGTTGTGAGAGACCGAGAAACACTAGGGATACGGCCAAAATCTAATCAGCAGGCTCAAGTGGGAAACCGCTCCACTCCATTCCTGACAGCCATTTACAAACATGAGCCCGAGCAAGACGGCGGCGGGAAGAGCGCGAGTACTCTGGAGGAGCCGTAATATTCGGGAACATCCAAAATATCTACAACAGGTGCACAATGTGGACGGTTGAGAATTTTATCCATTTTGTTCCATATTTTGCTATGTTAGTTGTCATTATTTTTTTTTATTAAAAGGATTAACAATTTTTTGCTGTTCTGTTACATAAATACGTGTATATATTCACACATAAACTAGGCGTGATCATGGGTCTGTAAGGCTGTTTTGCAGAAATGCATTTCCACACCAAAAGCACAAACGTTTTTTGGTGCGGATTTGATGTCTTGCAAAGAAAAGGGTAAAATCCGCACAAAAGAACCGTACAAGGAATTGACAAGCTGCGGATTTTAACATCCACACGGCAGGTCCGTTTCCTCAATTTAAAGAAAAAAAACGAAGTGTACATGACATTTCTCGACTGGATACGTATCCATTCATTTCAATGGAGCCGCAAAAGATGTGCACAGCATACAGTGTGCTGTCCGCATCTGCATGTCCGTTCCATGACCCCACAAAAAAGATAGAGCATGTCCATGAACAGACATTTGTAACCTAGCGTGAGCCCTACGGAAGGGAAAATGCAGGTTGCACACGGCCGATATCTGTGTTTTTGTGGATACGTGATTTGCAGACCGCAAAAATGGATACGGTCGTGTGCATGAGGCCTAATACAGATATGTGAAAAAACCCTAACCCCAAAAAACTAAAGCCTTAAAGAAAACCTTCACCTCTCCTGACATGTCCGTCATGCGTTCTGGAGAATGTATTCTTATGGCCATGTTGTGACATTCCTCTGTTCTTCCTGGTGTGTCCCTGCACAGTCTGACATTGCTCCATCAGTGCGGCCAGTGTCAGACTGTGCAAGGACACCCCCTCGAACTGGTAACACCCAGTTGTACTTTTATTCATGAACCTCTAGCAGGAATAATAGAGGAATGTCACAACGTAGAATCATAAGCAGGGGCGTAACGATCACAGTCGCAGAGGGTGCAGGGGTTGGTTCCGCAGCCCCGCCGCAAGTGATTTTAAATTTTTTAATGGTAAATGGCCAGTCGGGCCCCGACATCTGTGCCTGACCAGTGGCGCAGAACTGCGCACTCAGTAACGTACGCCCCACCACCCCCGGCCCTGCCTCCACCCATCCGGCGCTGCTTTCTTGCTGTGATCCAGACCAGACCCGTGACCTCGTGCCGTCTTGCGGGTTGACTCAGGCCGGCGACACACGACGGAAGATGGGATTGTGTGAGAACAAGAAGTCTCAGAGTAGTTAAGAATTTTTGGGGGGGATTTGTAAATGTGCACACACACTGCTGGCTTCGTAACTCACAGGGGGGCACCTGCGGCACCGTGGCACGCACGCCGGCAGGGCACTAACATGGCAGCAAATCCTTCACAGGGGGAAAAATCATGATGAAATATATGGCAAAACGCAAAAAATGGAGATTTTTTTTTAAATATATACAGAGGGGCAAAATGGATATATATACAAAGAGGCAAAATGGATATATATACAGAGGGGCAAAATGGATATACACTGCTCAAAAAAATAAAGGGAACACAAAAATAACACACTCTAGATCTGAATTAATTAAATATTCTTCTGAAATACTTTGTTCTTTACATAGTTGAATGTGCTGACAACAAAATCACACAAAAATTAAAAAATGGAAATCAAATTCTTCAACCCATGGAGGTCTGGATTTGGAGTCACCCTCAAAATCAAAGTGTAAAAACACACTACAGGCTGATCCAACTTTGATGTAATGTCCTTAAAACAAGTCAAAATGAGGCTCAGTAGTGTGTGGCCTCCACGTGCCTGTATGACCTCCCTACAACGCCTGTGCATGCTCCTGATGAGGTGGCGGATGGTCTCCTGAGGGATCTCCTCCCAGACCTGGACTAAAGCATCTGCCAACTCCTGGACAGTCTGTGGTGCAACTTGACGTTGGTGGATAGAGCGAGACATGATGTCCCAGATGTGCTCAATTGGATTCAGGTCTGGGGAACGGGCGGGCCAGTCTATAAGCATCAATGCCTTTGTCTTGCAGGAACTGCTGACACACTCCAGCCACATGTGGTCTAGCATTGTCTTGCATTAGGAGGAACCCAGGGCCAACCGCACCAGCATATGGTCTCACAAGGGGTCTGAGGATCTCATCTCGGTACCTAATGGCAGTCAGGCTACCTCTGGCGAGCACATGGAGGGCTGTGCGGCCCTCCAAAGAAATGCCACCCCACACCATTACTGACCCAATGCCAAACCGGTCATGCTGGAGGATGTTGCAGGCAGCAGAAGGTTCTCCACGGCGTCTCCAGACTCTGTCACGTCTGTCACATGTGCTCAGTGTGAACCTGCTTTCATCTGTGAAGAGCACCGGGCGCCAGTGGCGAATTTGCCAATCTTGGTGTTCTCTGGCAAATGCCAAACGTCCTGCACGGTGTTGGGCTGTAAGCACAACCCCCACCTGTGGACGTCGGGCCCTCATATCACCCTCATGGAGTCTGTTTCTGACCGTTTGAGCAGACACATGCACATTTGTGGCCTGCTGGAGATCATTTTGCAGGGCTCTGGCAGTGCTCCTCCTGTTCCTCCTTGCACAAAGGCGGAGGTAGCGGTCCTGCTGCTGGGTTGTTGCCCTCCTACGGCCTCCTCCACGTCTCCTGATGTACTGGCCTGTCTCCTGGTAGCGCCTCCATGCTCTGGACACTAGGCTGACAGACACAGCAAACCTTCTTGCCACAGCTCGCATTGATGTGCCATCCGGGATAAGCTGCACTACCTGAGCCACTTGTGTGGGTTGTAGACTCCGTCTCATGCTACCACTAGAGTGAAAGCACCGCCAGCATTCAAAAGTGACCAAAACATCAGCCAGAAAGCATAGGAACTGAGAAATGGTCTGTGGTCACCACCTGCAGAACCACTTCTTTATTGGGGGTGTCTTGCTAATTGCCTATAATTGCCACCTGT
Organism: Bufo bufo; assembly: GCF_905171765.1. NCBI lineage: Eukaryota > Metazoa > Chordata > Amphibia > Anura > Bufonidae > Bufo > Bufo bufo. The sequence goes on along the minus strand of NC_053393.1, from coordinate 106,399,950 downwards.
TGTCTATCCCATTTGCACAACAGCATGTGAAATTGATTGTCACTCAGTGTTGCTTCCTAAGTGGACAGTTTGATTTCACAGAAGTGTGATTGACTTGGAGTTACATTGTGTTGTTTAAGTGTTCCCTTTATTTTTTTGAGCAGTGTATATACAGAGGGGCAAAATGGATAAATATACAGAGGGGCAAAATGGATATATATATACAGAGGGGCAAAATGGATATATATATACAGAGGGGCAAAATGGATATTTATACTACAACGCATTCAAACCTATAGTGGGAGGACCCAATGCACAGTTTGCCCTGGGGCCCATAGAACTCTAGTTACGCCACTGGTCATAGGTTCGGTTATTACCAGTAGTTAGTAAAACAGAGATGTCAGGAGAGGCGACAGGTCCTCTTTAATTGGGGGCGACAGCACAATTATTTATTTGTATTTCCTCATTAAGGCCTCATGCACACGACCATTGTGTGTTTTGCGGTCTTCAAATCGCGGATACGCAAAACACGGATAGCGTCTGTGCGCATTCCGCTATTTGCGGAACGGCACGGACAGCCTTTAAAATAACTGCCTATTCTTGTCCGCAAAGTGTGGACAAGAACAGGACAGGTTATATATTTTTTTTTGCGAACCACAGAACGGAGCAACGGATCCAGACAGTACACGGAGTGCTGTCCGCATCTTTTGCGGCCCCATTAAAGTGAATGGGTCCACATCCGAGCCGCCAAAACTGCGGCTCGGATGCGGACCGTGTGCATGAGGCCTAAGGAGGAGGAGTCCTTACGTTTTACTTTCCAAACTGCATGAATCTATAATGAATTGCTGCCTAATACCAGGTCCAAGAGGAAGCGGGTGACAATGCGGGTGGCAATGGCAGATCACGGCGGTCTGTGGCAATCGGCAGTAGAGCTGGAGGATTGACATGTATTGATAAGATGCCACCACCAAACAAATATACATGTAATGTCTGTTCTATGGTAAAATTATATAATTACCTGGAAAAAAATACTTTTTTTTAAACAATATTTTTTACAATATTTAGCCAAACTAAATTTCATTCTAAAATCTATAATCATTTCAATGATCTGTCCACATTTTCAGGACTTGATAGATTCACTTACAAGTCACTTCCAGCAGAAAATAATTATTTGTGTGTTTTTTAGGCAGTTTTGGTGCACCCTAAGGCCCCTTTCACACGAGCGAGTTTTCCGCGCGGATGCGTTGCGTGAGGTGAACGCACAGCATCCGCACGGAATCCTGACCCATTCATTTCTATGGGGCTGTTCACATGAGCGGTGATTTTCACGCATCACTTGTGCGTTGCGTGAAAATCGCAGCATGCTCCTCTTTGTGCGTTTTTCACGTAACGCAAACCCCATAGAAATGAATGGGGTTGCGTGAAAATCGCAAGCATCCGCAAGCAAGTGTGGATGCGGTGCGATTTTCACGCACGGTTGCTAGGAGATGATCGGGATGGAGACCCGATCATTATTATTCCTTATAACATGGTTATAACGGAAAAAAATAGCATTCTGAATACAGAATGCATAGTAAAATAGCGCTGGAGCGCTGATTCACCATGGTAAAAGATCATGTGACGTACCATGTGATGACGTCATCAAAGGTCCTTGACCTATAATTAATGCTCACTACAGGTCCTATTCAGTAAAGGGGACAGAAGGAGATGCCGGCATCGCGAACAAGTGGACTAAGGTGAGTTAAATGATTTTTTTGATTTTTTTTTAACCCCTCCAGCGCTGTTTTACTTAGCATTCTGTATTCAGAATGCTATTATTTTCCCTTATAACCATGTTATAAGGGAAAATAATACAATCTACAGAACACCGATCCCAAGCCCGAACTTCTGTGAAGAAGTTCGGGTTTGGGCATCAAACATGTGCGATTTTTCTCACGCGAGTGCAAAACGCATTACAATGTTTTGCACTCGCGCGGAAAAATCGCGGGTGTTCCCGCAACGCACCCGCACATTTTCCTGCAACGCCCGTGTGAAAGAGGCCTAAGGCCGCCGGCGTACAAGAGCAGGTGAACGCACGTAAGATCTGCACTAATTTATGTGCGTTTCTGCACCAAAATCTACAATGTCAAATCGCTGACTTTGGTGCGGTTTTGCCGCAGATCTCACCCTTTATTGGAAAAAGGTGTAATTCCCAGCTAAAAATGCAAACATAATGGACATTCTGTGGATTTGGAAATCTGCACAGGAAAAGCGTACATGAGATTCGTGTAATCTCCCACTTCGCTGGTGCTGTACTACGCTGCAGGAATCCACTAAGAAAAACGCACACTTTCCGCAACGTGTGCAGGTGGTCTAAGACATGCCGCATTTTCCATAAGAAACATCGCCACGTGTGACCACAAGACCAAAATCACTAATAGTGGAAAAAATAAAAATTATAAAAAGGTATAGCCAGAAAACTAATGTATGAAAAGTGCCTAAATGACGTCTGGTCCTGGATGTCCAAAACACCCTGAAACGGTTAACTGCGCAGTTCTTTTTTCAGGTATAAATAGTACTGCCTGTATAATGTCGGTGGATAACGAACCGCATTAACAGTACAGGAGTCCAAAATCAGTCATGCGCCAAAATAGGAGTAATGTGAACAGAGCCCTACTGCAAAACTGACCACGTTCTGACCCAATTCAGACGTCACAAGGGGCTTCCTCTTTTTCCCTCATGAGCTGCCTGTGAACAGTGGGGCCCCTCAGCTATGAGGCACGCTGCGGAGCCAGACTCGCTTGTATGGGCGCAGCCATCGCACGCCGTGCATTTACACATATAGGAAATTTGAATAAAGATCAGGCTTTGCTCATAGCAGTTCTGGTGATGTGGAAAACCAGGTTATAGCAGATGAGATGGAAAGAAGCGTCTCCATGGCAACGAGGCAGCTCTTAAAACTAGAGGGGGAGGGGCGGCTCATCTTTTGCTAAAGGCCCCAGTAAACAATTTGATGTCAGATTTGTAAAGCTGAAGGGGATTGCTATGACAGCACAAGTAAAAACCGCCATATAGTACTACACGATATACTGCAGTGCTCGCCTCCACCAGCATCACACGCCCTATGACCTCCAAATATACCTACTCTAGGAAGCAAATGTAGTAAATATGGTGTATGGGAACATATGTTACAGCCTCATAATAGATGCACCTCTACAACCATTTTTGTTGCTCTACCGCATTAAACCCCCCCCCCCACCCAAAAAAAAATAATGCAGTTTTCAAAATCGTCCGTTTGGTGTATACAGCTCATATGCCGAGCAGTGCTCATGTATTCCCATGTTCCCACCTATTGGGGGTCATGTGTGCGCCCGGAGTCGTATTCTACTACATTGCCTGGGCAGAGTCGTTTTTCGACAGGAAATGTGTAAATGTTTGTGAATGTGACGTCAGTGTGAAAAAAAAATACTGTCACATGAGCGTTTAAAAAGTAGCAAAACAGGACCTTGCAACTTTTTTTATAAAGAAAAAACAAACCCGGCGTAGTGCTTTAAGAACACCTCCCCCTTTACACATACTGGGGGGCATCCGGGTGGGAGGTCTGAACAGTTTATTAAGAGTTTGCCACACACTGGCCCTTGCGACAAAATTTGCGACTTTTTGACGCCAGAAAACTAGTTCACAGCTATAATGAATGACCCTCACTATTTTTTCAGTATTTTTATAGACTTTTTGAATGACATTCCTACATCAGGTTACAGGCCTTTCTGTTAGATGCCTCCAAGACAGAGGGAGCCACTTGGTTGCCATGGTAGCCTTCACCTCCCCTAAAAACTAAATAGTAAATGATCAAAAAGTCACACACACTCCAAAATGAAAAAATAAAGCCTTCAAACGTAGACATAAATATAAAAAAGTTATGAGGGTTAGAATATGGCGAAGAAAACATTTTCTTTTCCAAAGAAATAAAACACAAGAAAAACTACATGAGGCCTAATGCACACGGCCGTATATTTGGTCCATGCCGACCCGCATTTTTTTGCGGATTGCACATGGATTCATTAATTTCTATGGGTCCGCAAAAAAGAATCGGACAGCACATAGAACTGTTTTGTGCTTTTTTTTTTTTTTTTTTACAGTGGGTCCCGCGATTTGCAGACCGCAAGACGGATACGGTCATGTGCAAGAGGCCTAAAGGTGGTAACGCTGTAATCCTAGTGACCCGTAGAATCAATGTAACAGGTGAATTTTACTGCATAAGGAACACTGTAAAAACGAAAAACTCATAAAACTGTGCCGACATTACGTTTTTTTCCCCCCTCAATTTCACCCAATCTGGAATTTCTTTCCAGCTTCCCACTACATCATAGGCCATAGTAAACGGAGCCATTACAAAGTATGTGAATTAAAAAATAAACTAGTTAGGGCTCATGCACACGGCCGTGCCTGTACTGGGGCCCACAGTGTGTCTGCAGTACACGGGCACTGGCTGTGTGCACTCCGCATCACTTGAATGGGTCCGCAAACCGGAAGGTCAGTGCAGAACGGAAGGCATGGAACCCCACGAAAGCACTAAAGAGTGCTTCTGTGGGGTTTCTCTCCGTGCCTCCGCACCGCCAAAAAAAAAAAAAAAAACTTTTTGGCGATGCAGATGGATCACGGACCCATTCAAGTTGAATAGGTCTGGATCCATCGCAGCAGCCGCACAGATGGTGCCTGTGCATTGGGGGCCGCCAATGCATGGAACAGCCGAACAGCGGCCGTGCGCAGGAGCCCTTATTAGGCGGTTAATCCATTCAACACAAGTTGACGCAAGGTAAGATATAGCAGACTCCTTGGTATAGCGTTTTTCCGTTGTAGGGCTCGGCTGCAGTCACTGCCACCAGTACGCTCTCGGGATGTCTACCGGATGCAATACTCCAATATAAAGGAGCGTATAATAGTCACAAAGATCCGGATCACTGCTTACCGCCGTCCTAATTACAGGACTCCGGATCAGGAGTGCAGCGAGTCCTGCGGGGCCTTGTCTTTGTTAGAGATGCTACATAACAGGCTCGACAAGTGGTGGTACTTTTCCACGGGTGCACTTGGCACTGTTCCCACTGCACATGGACCTCAATTAACCGCTATTGACTAGGTGTCCTCTGCATCGGAAACGTTCTCTGTGTTGCTGCAGTGCAAGGATAGATGAATGAGAGTGTCCTCTGTTAATCTCTGGGTCTTACTGTGGGAGCCACGATCAACACAAGGCGAGAGATATTGCGTGCGAAAAGTGGCATTAAAAAGTCATAAACTATAAAAGTTTGCAAGTTTTTAAAAAAAAAAATCGTACCTCTTGGTTTTTACTCCACCCTCGCCCATTTCCTTAAAGGGGGCTTTCATATCCAGCCACCCTGACAAATGTATCTTTATTGACGCCAGTTTTCAGGCACAAATGAAGCCAGAAATCTACGGCAGCTCTGCGCACCGGCGTGTATCTAGTCCGCTAGAGCAGGGGATACCAAAATCGCCGCAGAAAGCTCTGGATAAATCTCCTGAATTAGGGCTCATGCACACGACCGTATGTATTTTGCGGTCCGCAAAAAGTAAGTTTGACGTCCGTGTGCATTCCGTTTTTTGCGGAACGGAACAGCTGGCCCCTGATAGAACAGTCCTATCCTTGTCCGTAATGCGACAACAATAGGACATGTTTTATTTTTTTTGCAGAACGGATATACGGACATGGAATGCACACAGAGCAACTTCCGATTTTTTTGCGGACCGTATGCAGAAACCATTCATTTCAACGGGTCCGCAAGAAAATCGGAACGGACACAGAAAGAAAATATGTTCGTATGCATGAGCCCTTAAGTGGAGAAACGTATCACAAATCTGCAGATATCTGCAGTTCTGTATAAAATCTGACACTCGTATTGTACCCTCCAAAAATACTACTAGGGGATGACCACGACCTCTGTAATATTGTGCATGGCCAGGGCATATGGCCATAGCTCAGGACTTCCACGTGGGCCAATGGTTGTCTTCTAAGGTTGACAACCACTAATGCCAGATATTAGTGCTCACAGAAGGTGTGTGGAAGGCATTGACACCAAAAAATAAGAACACATTGGGGTGTTATCACTAGAAAAGTAAGATCAAACCCTTTGTTCTGAGGCCCTTATGTGTGTAAGGGCTCATGCACATGGCCGCGGTGCCTGTATTGTGGACCGGAACCGTCTGTGTGCACTCCGTATCACAGACTCATAGACGTGAATGGGTCTGCGGAGTGGTGCGGAGGCACGAATGGGAAGCCCACGGAAGCACTTCAGTGGGATTTTATGTCCTATTTTTTTTTTTTGCAGTGTGGACCGTCTCTTGCGGATTGTGGACCCATTTCTATGGGTCTGTGATGTGCATGAGCCCTAAGGGTAATTTTATGCCACGGCCAAATCCACTGCAGAATCTTACAAGCCTACATCTGCTGCTGCGGACTCTCCCAATGTGTATGTTCACACGGTTGTATTAGAACATGGAATTCACATCAAAATCCTTTGGTTTTATGTAGCGCTCCATTTTAAGAAGTTTTGGTGCATTTTTTTGATGTGGTTATTAAGATCTCCCTTCAATTTCAATGAGAATATCCACGTGGAATCTGCACCGATCCACGAGAAAAAAAAAAACACTTTGCATTAACTGCATTAACTACAGTAGGTTTTCACACTGAAAACAACAGAAGGCCAAGATTCGATTTTAGTTTTTTCCGCACCAAAATCCGTGGGGAAGAACGTGCTTTGCGTTAAAAAGGGTGAAATCTGCAACAATTCTATGTCAAATCCGCATCAAAATCCGCTTGTAAGAAACATCAATTTTGCAGCCCGTTTGTCCTGTGTTGTGTAAATCCGCTCTAATAATACATATAGGAAAGGATGACGAGAAACTGAAACAGAAGTGCCGCTTTCATGCACTGAGACCACCCTTTCATCAATTATTACGAATTTCCTTTAGAAGGACTCATGCACACGGCCATTTCCGTTTTGCAATCCGCAAAACACAGATGCCGGCCGGGTGCGTTCCGCACTTTACGGAATGGAACGTCCTGCCCTCTATAGTACTGTCCTATCAAGATTAGGACATGTTCTATTTTTTGGCGCAAATACGGATGCGGACAGCACATGGGCATCTTTTGCAGCCTCACTGAAGTGAATGGGTCTGCATTTGGCCCACAAACATGTTCATGTGCATGAGCCCAGAGGCTGGGGCTACATGCCGACAGGTGTCACATGACCAAGGATTGCAGTGCAGCACTGCATCCATAGAAAAGAATGGGGTCCCAGAGCGACTCGCACGTTTCTGTGACCACAGATTTGCAAATAATCCAGTAGAGTTGGATTTTGCGACTCAGGAGTCCTGCTGTGACCCCGTTCACTTCTATGGCTGCGATCCTGGGTCGTGCGACACCCGTCACGTAGCCCTAGCCTTAGAAGGGTTTACATTTCCCAGCTTTTCTCCCTGTAGAGCACAGGGCACCTGTCCATTCATGACTGCTAATCCTTGGCACAGACCTAGAGAACATGGTGTCGGGAAGGTGTGTGAATCACGGCCTGTGTCAGCGTTTTCCTCATTCCTTAGAACACGCTGGGTCTTTTGATGTGGCGGAGGGGAGGGTAGAATACATGGGAAAAGGAAGAAAAGTCCGTTTTCTGCAGCTTGCCGAACCCAATGATGCACCGGTCACATAACCGGGGCATGGCAGAGAAGGAGGTGAAGATCACAACATTTGTCTGAAAACCCAGAGGTGAAAGGCGTCATCCACACAGAGCAGAGAAAACCTGCCGAACTCTGGAAGCCGCTACCTTTTTATAGACTATTACAGTTGCAGAGTGTCGTGGTCTGGCGGTGTGTGTACCTTTCCCATGTGAGCTCATAAGTGGCATCAGTTGTAACCAATACTAAAAAACAGCCAAAAGGACGCACTGTCAGTTTTTCATGGCCATTTTGCATCCATTTTCTGGCCATTTGTCCGTTTTTAATGGCCCCTTTGCATCCTTTTTTTTTGTGCCCATTAAAATGAGTAAGTTATTATTATTATTTTTTCTTTTTGAACACTCCAACCCCTGCAGTGCCCTCAGTATATACTATATACCCCCACTATAAATAATAGTCACCATATTGCCCCCCGGATATGCACCCCTACAGTTTCCCCAGTGTCTGTAATGCCCCTATAGTGGGCCTAGTATATATAAGGCCCCCCAACAGTGCTCTCCAGTAGAACTATTTCCCCTGACAGTGCTGATGGGTCAGCCTCATGCTGGGAACGTCAGGTCCTGCTCCTCCAGTACATAGTAAGTGTTCCCTTGTCTTCAAGCGGATGTCTTTTTTTTTATCCCTGAAAAGCACTTTTACCCATTTTTAACGGCTATTAGATGGGCGCACTCCTGTCTAAATGACAGTTAAAAACAAGCCCATTGATTTCAAAGGGTCCTGTCTATTTCTTGATGGCCACGTGGATAAACTCATAGACTTCTACTGGTTCTGGAAAGAGCAGTGCGACGCCATTACAAAAACGCCCGTCACATCCATTTTTCCTGTTCGCGTGAATGTAGCCTAAATGTTCTACCGCTGGATATTTTCACGTGAACGTCAAGATATAACTTGAAAATGACCCTGTGTAGAATATCTATTTATCAAGATCGCTATATACTCGAACCTATTAAAGGGTTTTATCAAGAATATTTAACTAATTTAGTGCTGGCCCATAACCTGCATCGCCTATTAACAGATTCATACTTCCCTGTTTCCCGTTCCTCCATCTTCTGGTTGAGGTTATATGGATATGGTCTTGTGTCCCGCTGCAGCCAATGACTGGCTTCAGTGGTGGTGTTATTTGGGGACATGTTACCACTGAAGCGGTCCAGGATCTGCCAGAAGACATCAAGCAGGGGACTGGAAGACAGATGATCAGGAACCAGAAGGCAGGATCAGTGCAGCAGGTAAGTAGGAATCTGTCAGCTAGGGGACAGCAGTAACGAGAGACATATCCTGGAATATCCCTTTAAGGCCGCTGCTAACTTCAGTGTTTTTTCCCATGAGCAATACATTTTGCTGAATGAGGACTTGTTCCGTGTAGGAGGAGTTGCTCTTTTAATGGCACCATTTTGGGTACATACAATATACTGAATAAGATCTGACATGATCATTTATTATGCAGGACTGTATGATCACGGCGATACCATACTCACCAAGTTTGCTTTTATGATTACGACTACATTTTAAGATCCATAACATTTTTCTTCTTCTGTCGACAGTCCTGAATGAGGACTTGCTGCTTGCAGGACGACTTGTAGTTTTCCTAGGTATCATTTTTAGATACATAAGGCGTCATGAATACTTTTTATTTCTGCTTTTGGGAGGCAGCTATACCGGCCGTGCAGAAAAGTGTCATTTTATAGTACAAGTAGTTACTGATCTGGCGATGTATAGTTTCTTTTTTTCCCCATAATAATACATTTTCTATGGAAAACATGTTTGATGTCATTTTCTGTTCTTAGAATAAAAAATAAAAAAAAATGTCTGTAACCCTTTCAGTGCTTTCACAATACATTGCAATACTTCTGTTATGCAGCTATCATTTCTTTCAGGGTTCCACTACAGGCAGTCTTATCTAATAAGGTCCTGTCTTAAAGTGCACCTCCTGATTTATACTGCAGGACTTTGCAATATAATAGTTTTTCTAAATGCTTGCATTAGCGAGTTCTGCTGTCCATCATGGACCGGCTGAGAACAGTGCTGTAGGCTGCATTTAACTAGACGGGGTCCTTTTCTGCTTAACAGGCTAGGGGCCAACGCTGCAGGATCCTTCTGCACCGGCTTTCACACTTAAGACGATGGCTTAGCAGCTAGAACTGGATGCTGTCTAGTCAAGTGAAGCCTGCAGCACACCCCTCGGCCGGTCTGTGCGGCAAATTTCTGTAATACACGGATTTAGACAAATTATTATTTTGCTAATTATTTTTGGGGGAGAATCTGGGAGGTACGCTTAATGTAGTCCATAACAGATTCTGGCAAACTATCGGCAACCCATGATCACGGAGCCCCCCATCTCTGACTGATCATGGCACCTGAAGGACTGCAGCAGAGTGTCAGCTGTATGTTACAGGAAGCAAGTCAACTAAGAAACTGATGTGCGAGAGCCACATCTGTCAGTGCCGTAAAGCGTGGTGAACTACATACAGCCAGGTCCATAAATATTGGGACATCTACACAATTCTAACATTTTTGGCTCTATACACCACCACAATGGATTTGAAACGAACAAGATGTGCTTTAACTGCAGACTGTCAGCTTTAATTTGAGGGCATTCACATCCAAATCAGGTGAACGGTGTAGGAATTACAGCAGTTTGCATATGTGCCTCCCACTTGTTAAGGGACCAAAAGTAATGGGACAGAATAATCATAAATCAAACTTTCACCTTTTAATACTTGGTTGCAAATCCTTTGCAGTCAATTACAGCCTGAAGTCTGGAACGTATAGACATCACCAGACGCTGGTTTTCATCCCTGGTGATGCTCTGCCAGGCCTCTACTACAACTGTCTTCAGTTCCTGCTTGTTCTTGGGGCATTTTCCCTTCAGTTTTGTCTTCAGCAAGTGAAATGCATGCTCAATCGGATTCAGCTCAGGTGATTGACTTGGCCATTGCATAACATTCCACTTCTTTCCCTTAAATGCTTTGGTTGCTTTTGCAGTATGCTTTGGGTCATTGTGCATCTGCACTGTGGAGCGCCGTCCAATGAGTTCTGAAGCATTTGGCTGAATATGAGCAGATAATATTGCCCAAAACACTTCAGAATTCATCCTGCTGCTTTTGTCAGCAGTCACATCATCAATAAATACAAGAGAACCAGTTCCATTGGCAGCCATATATGCCCACGCCATGACACTGCCACCACCATACTTCACTGATGAGGTGGCATGCTTAGGATCATGAGCAGTTCCTTTTCTTCTCCATACTCTTCTCTTCCCATCACTCTGGTACAAGTTGATCTTGGTCTCATCTGTCAATAGGATGTTGTTCCAGAACTGTGAAGGCTTTTTTAGATGCCGTTTAGCAAACTCTAATCTGGCCTTCCTGTTTTTGAGGCTCACCAATGGTTTACATCTTGTGGTGAACCCTCTGTATTCACTCTGGTGAAGTCTTCTCTTGATTGTTGACTTTGACACACATACACCTACCTCCTGGAGAGTGTTCTTGATCTGGCCAACTGTTGTGAAGGGTGTTTTCTTCACCAGGGAAAGAGTTCTTCGGTCATCCACCACAGTTGTTTTCCGTGGTCTTCCGGGTCTTTTGGCGTTTGAGCTCACCGATGCGTTCCTACTTTTTAAGAATGTTCCAAACAGTTGTTTTGGCCACGCCTAATGTTTTTGCTCTCTCTCTGATGGGTTTGTTTTGTTTTTTCAGCCTAATGATGGCTTGCTTCACAGCTCTTTGGATCTCATCTTGAGAGTTGACAGCAACAGATTCCAAATGCAGATAGCAGACTTGAAATTAACTCTGGACCTTTTATCTGCTCACTGTAATTGGGATAATGAGGGAATAACACACACCTGGCCATGGAGCAGCTGAGAAGCCAATTGTCCCATTACATTTGGTCCCTTAAGTGGGAGGCACATATGCAAACTGTTGTAATTCCTACACCGTTCACCTGATTTGGATGTAAATACCCTCAAATTAAAGCTGACAGTCTGCAGTTAAAGCACATCTTGTTTGTTTCATTTCAAATCCATTGTGGTGGTGTTTAGAGCCAAAAATTTTAGAATTGTGTCGATGTCCCAATATTTATGGACCGGACTGTACCTTATGTTACTTAGGGCCCATGCACACAACTGTTTTTGTCCGCATCCGAGCCGCGATTTTTGCAGGACCCAATCATTTTAATAGAGGCGCAATGTCCGCATGTCCGTTCTGCGGCACCCACAAAAAATAGAACATGTTTTACGGGCAAGGATAGGACAGTTCTATAGAGGGCGGGACATTCTGTTCTGAAAGATGCGGCACACACATGGCTCTGTATTTTGTGGATCAGCAATTTGCGGACTGCAAAAACGGCAACGGCGTGTGCATGAGACCTTACCTTGCACTGATCCCGAGTTGTGACCTGTAGTACAGTCCAGAACTACATTAACTTATTTTTTTGCTGGCTTCAGAGCTTTACTTTTTCACCATTATGGGCAGACTCAAAGTTTGATCAGAACTTGTCCTGGTGAGCTGCATCCCGAGAACTGCCACCATGACACCTGGCACTGCACATGTATGTATTCTAGTCTTTGTCCGGCCTTGACACAGGCCCAAAGCAGCTGAAACATTGCCTGTCACGTTTAAATGTGAATAAAAAGCTGACTTATGAGAAACCTGGTTCCTTGGATCTTTACTATTAAATAGCCTGAAAACTACCTGCCTCTCTACATTATCGGAGCTGAAGACAAACTTGCTGTTTTTGACAGCTGAATTGTGAACGCAGCTCTGCGCTATAATCAGGGTCAGTACAAGATATGTAATACAACAAAGTATCTACAAATTTACGCAACTATTAATGTAATTATATATATATATATATATATATATACACACAGTACAGACCAAAAGTTTGGACACACCTTCTCATTCAAAGAGTTTTCTTTATTTTCATGACTATGAAAATTGTAGATTCACACTGAAGGCATCAAAACTATGAATTAACACATGTGGAATTATATACATAACAAACAAGTGTGAAACAACTGAAAATGTCATATTCTAGGTTCTTCAAAGTAGCCACCTTTTGCTTCGATTACTGCTTTGCACACTCTTGGCATTCTCTTGATGAGCTTCAAGAGGTAGTCCCCTGAAATGGTCTTCCAACAGTCTTGAAGGAGTTCCCAGAGATGCTTAGCACTTGTTGGCCCTTTTGCCTTCACTCTGCGGTCCAGCTCACCCCAAACCATCTCGATTGGGTTCAGGTCCGGTGACTGTGGAGGCCAGGTCATCTGGCGCAGCACCCCATCACTCTCCTTCATGGTCAAATAGCCCTTACTTTCAAAGTTTTCCCAATTTTTCGGCTGACTGTCTGACCTTCATTTCTTAAAGTAATGATGGCCACTTGTTTTTCTTTACTTAGAATTTGTATTACGGAAAGAAAAAAGCAGCTAACAGTCTATTCAGAAGGACTATCAGCTGTGTATCCACCTGACTTCTCCTCAACGCAACTGATGGTCCCAACCCCATTTATAAGGCAAGAAATCCCACTTATTAAACCTGACAGGGCACACCTATGAAGTGAAACCCATTTCAGGGGACTACCTCTTGAAGCTCATCAAGAGAATGCCAAGAGTGTGCAAAGCAGTAATCAAAGCAAAAGGTGGCTACTTTGAAGAACCTAGAATATGACATATTTTCAGTTGTTTGACACTTGTTTGTTATGTATATAATTCCACATGTGTTAATTCATAGTTTTGATGCCTTCAGTGTGAATCTACAATTTTCATAGTCATGAAAATAAAGAAAACTCTTTGAATGATAAGGTGTGTCCAAACTTTTGGTCTGTACTGTGTATATATAAATATATATACACTGCTCACAAAAATAAAGGGAACACTTAAACAACACAATGTAACTCCAAGTCAATCACACTTCTGTGAAATCAAACTGTCCACTTAGGAAGCAACACTGAGTGACAATCAATTTCACATGCTGTTGTGCAAATGGGATAGACAACAGGTGGAAAATATAGGCAATTAGCAAGACACCCCCAATAAAGGAGTGGTTCTGCAGGTGGTAACCACAGACCACTTCTCAGTTCCTATGCTTCCTGACTGATGTTTTGGTCACTTTTGAATGCTGGCGGTGCTTTCACTCTAGTGGTAGCATGAGACGGAGTCTACAACCCACACAAGTGGCTCAGGTAGTGCAGCTTATCCAGGATGGCACATCACTTGCGAGCTATGGCAAGAAGGTTTGCTGTGTCTGTCAGCGTAGTGTCCAGAGCATGGAGGCGCTACCAGGAGACAGGCCAGTACATCAGGAGACGTGGAGGAGGCCGTAGGAGGGCAACAACCCAGAAGCAGGACCGCTACCACCACCTTTGTGCAAGGAGCAACAGGAGGAGCACTGCCAGAGCCCTGCAAAATGACCTCCAGCAGGCCACAAATGTGCATGTGTCTGCTCAAACGGTCAGAAACAGACTCCATGAGGGTGATATGAGGGCCCGACATCCACAGGTGGGGGTTGTGCTTACAGCCCAACACCTTGCAGGACGTTTGGCATTTACCAGAGAACACCAAGATTGGCAAATTCGCCACTGGTGCCCTGTGCTCTTCACAGATGAAAGCAGGTTCACACTGAGCACATGTGACAGACGTGACAGAGTCTGGAGACGCCGTGGAGAATGTTCTGCTGCCTGCAACATCCTCCAGCATGACCAGTTTGGCATTGGGTCAGTAATGGTGTGGGGTGGCATTTCTTTGGAGGGCCGCACAGCCCTCCATGTGCTCGCCAGAGGTAGCCTGACTGCCATTAGGTACCGAGATGAGATCCTCAGACCCCTTGTAACACCATATGCTGGTGCGGTTGGCCCTGGGTTCCTCCTAATGCAAGACAATGCTAGACCTCATGTGGCTGGAGTGTGTCAGCAGTTCCTGCAAGACAAAGGCATTGATGCTATGGACTGGCCCGTCCATTCCCCAGACCTGAATCCAATTGAGCACATCTGGGACATCATGTCTCGCTCTATCCACCAATGTCACGTTGCACCACAGACTGTCCAGGAGTTGGCAGATGCTTTAGTCCAGGTCTGGGAGGAGATCCCTCAGGAGACCATCCGCCACCTCATCAGGAGCATGCACAGGCGTTGTAGGGAGGTCATACAGGCACGTGGAGGCCACACACACACACTACTGAGCCTCATTTTGACTTGTTTTAAGGACATTACATCAAAGTTGGATAAGCCTGTAGTGTGTTTTTCCACTTTAATTTTGAGTGTGACTCCAAATCCAGACCTCCATGGGTTGAAAAATTAGATTTCCATTTTTTTATTTTTGTGTGATTTTGTTGTCAGCACATTCAACTATGTAAAGAACAAAGTATTTCAGAAGAATTTTTAATTAATTCAGATCTAGGATGTGTTATTTTTGTGTTCCCTTTATTTTTTTGAGCAGTGTATATATATATATATATATATATATATATATATATATATATATATATTTATTTATTAGGGCTGCACGATATGGGAATTTTGTGCGATTGCGATTAGGGCCCTAAAAATTGCGATAACGATGTGCGATGCAATATTTTAAAGGGAATTGTGCTAGAGGTCTATTTGCTTGGATTTTCCCATATGAGCCGCTTACGCGGCTGGGTATGACATAGTTATGGGGGATCTGTGGATGGCGCTGTTATGTGGGGGATCTGTGGATGGCGCTGTTATGTGGGGGATCTGTGGATGGCGCTGTTATGTGGGGGATCTGTGGATGGCGCTGTTATGTGGGGGATCTGCGGATGGCGCTGTTATGTGGGGGATCTGCGGATGGCGCTGTTATGTGGGGGATCTGCGGATGGCGCTGTTATGTGGGGGATCTGCGGATGGCGCTGTTATGTGGGGGATCTGCGGATGGCGCTGTTATGTGGGGGATCTGCGGATGGCGCTGTTATGTGGGAGATCTGCGGATGGCGCTGTTATGTGGGAGATCTGCGGATGGCGCT